>NC_089590.1:25953779-26118575 GCF_019320115.1 Miscanthus floridulus | reverse complement strand
TAGCACTATCTCCAAATGTACCGAAATGAGCTTCCACTTGAGCCTCGTCACCTAGTGGTACCATCGGGTGCGACCAAAATGATTTCTGAGCCCATGGTATGTCTAGTGCAAACCATGCACCTATCTTGCACCGACGCTAACACTACCTCCAAACAGAAAGAAGAAAGATTCCACATGACCCACATCACCAAGGAGGTCCATTGGGTGCATCAAAATGATTTCCTAGCCTATGGTACGTTCGACGCAAACCGTGAACCTATCTTGCGTCAAGATTAGCACTATGTCCAAACGTACCGAAATGAGCTACCACTTGAGCCTCGTCACCTAGTGGTACCATCGGTTGCGTCCAAAACGATCTTAGAGCCTATGGTACGTTTAGCGCAAACCATGCACCTAGCTTGCTCCGACACTAACACTGTCTCCAAACAGAAAGAAGTGAGATTCCACATAACCCACATCACCTAGGAGTCCATTGGGTGCATCCAAAATGATTTCCTATCCTATGGTACGTTCGACGCAAACCGTGCACCTATCTTGCGTCAATATTAGCACTATGTCCAAACGTACCGAAATGAGCTTCCACTTGAGGCTCAGTCACCTAGTGGTACCATCGGGTGCGACCAAAACGATTTTTGAGCCTATGGTACGTCTAGTGCAAACCATGCACCTATCTTGCACCGACGCTAACACTACCTCCAAATAGAAAGAAGAGAGATTCCACATGACCCACATCACCAAGGAGCTCCATCGGGTGCATGCAAAATGATTTCCGAGCCTATGTTACGCTCGACGCAAACCATGCACCTATCTTGCGTCAAGATTAGCACTATCTCCAAACGGAAAGAAGTGACATTCCACATGACCCACGTCACCTAGGAGTTCTATTGGGTGCATCCAAAATGATTTCCTATCCTATGGTACTTTCGACGCAAACCGTGCACCTATCTTGCATCAAGATTAGCACTATGTCTAAATGTACCAAAATGAGCTACCACTTGAGCCTCGTCACCTAGTGGTACCATCTGGGTGCGACCAAAACAATTTCTGAGCCTATGGTACGTCTAGTGCAAACCATGCACCTATCTTGCACCTACGCTAACACTACCTCCAAACAAAAAGAGGAGAGGTTCCACATGACCCACATCACCAAGGAGGTCCATTGGGTGCATCAAAAATGATTTCCTAGCCTATGTTACGTTCGACGCAAATCGAGCACTTATCTTGCGTCAAGAATAGCACTATCTCTAAACGGACCGAAACGAGCTTCCACTTGAGCCTCGTCACGTAGTGGTACCCTCGGTTGCGACCAAAACGATCTCAGAGCTTATGGTACATCTAGTACAAACCATGCACCTAGCTTGCACCGACACTAACACTGTCTCCAAATAGAAAGAAGTGAGATTCCACATAACCCACGTCACCTAGGAGTTCCATTGGGTGCATCCAAAATGATTTCCTAGCCTATGGTACGTTCGACGCAGACCATGCACCTATCTTGCGTCAAGATAGCACTATCTCCAAATGTACCGAAATGAGCTTCCACTTGAGCCTCGTCACCTAGTGGTACCATCGGGTGGTTCCAAAATGATTTCTGAGCCTATGGTACGTCTAGTGCAAACCGTGCACCTATCTTGCACCGACGCTAACACTACCTCCAAATAGAAAGAAGAAAGATTCCACATGACCCACATCACCAAGGAGGTCCATTGGGTGCATAAAAATGATCTCCTAGCCTATGGTACGTTCGACGCAAACCGTGCACCTATCTTGCGTCAAGATTAGCAGTATGTCCAAACGTACTGAAATGAGCATCCACTTGAGCCTCGTCACCGAGTGGTACCATCGGGTGCGACCAAAATGATTTTTGAGCCTATGGTACGTCTAGTGCAAACTATGCACCTATCTTGCACCGACGCAAACACTACCTCCAAATAGAAAGAAGACAGATTCCACATGACCCACGTCACCAAGGAGCTCCAATGGGTGCATGCAAAATGAATTCCGAGCCTATGTTACGCTCGACGCAAACCGTGCATCTATCTTGCGTCAAGATTAGCACTATCTCCAAACGGAAAGAAGTGACATTCCACATGACCCACGTCACCTAGGGGTTCTGTTGGGTGCATCTAAAATGATTTCCTTTCCTATGGTACGTTCGACGCAAACCGAGCACTTATCTTGCGTCAAGAATAGCACTATCTCTAAACGGACCTAAACGAGCTTCCACTTGAGCCTCGTCACGTAGTGGTACCCTCGGTTGCATCCAAAACGATCTCAGAGCCTATGGTACGTCTAGCACAAACCATGCACCTAGCTTGCACTGATACAAACACTGTCTCCAAATGGAAAGAAGTGAGATTCCACATAACCCACGTCACCTAGGAGTTCCATTGGGTGCATCCAAAATGATTTCCTAGCCTATGGTACGTTCAACGCAAACCATGCACCTATCTTGCGTAAAGATTAGCACTATCTCCAAATGTACCGAAATGAGCTTCCACTTGAGCCTCGTCACCTAGTGGTACCATCGGGTGCGACCAAAATGATTTCTGAGCCTATGATACGTCTAGTGCAAACCATGCACCTATCTTGCACCAACGCTAACACTACCTCCAAACGGAAAGAAGAAAGATTCCACATGACCCACATCACCAAGGAGGTCCATTGGGTGCATCAAAAATGATTTCCTAGCCTATGGTACGTTAGACGCAAACCGAGCACTTATCTTGCGTCAAGAATAGCACTATCTCTAAACGGACCTAAATGAGCTTCCACTTGAGCCTCGTCACGTAGTGGTACCCTCGGTTGCTTCCAAAACGATCTCAGAGCCTATGGTACGTCTAGCACAAACCATGCACCTAGCTCGCACCGACACTAACACTGTCTCCAAACGGAAAGAAGTGAGATTCCACATAACCCACGTCACCTAGGAGTTCTATTGGGTGCATTCAAAATGATATCCTGGCCTATGGTACGTTCGACGTAAACCATGCACCTATCTTGCGTCAAGATTAGCACTATCTCCAAATGTACCGAAATGAGCTTCCACTTGAGCCTCGTCACCTAGTGGTACCATCGGGTGCGACCAAAACGATTTCTGAGCCTATGGTACGTCTAGTGCAAACCATGCACCTATCTTGCACCGACGCTAACACTACCTCCAAACGGAAAGAAGAAAGATTCCACATGACCCACATCACCAAGGAGTTCTATTGGGTGCATAAAAATGATATCCTGGCCTATGGTACGTTCGACGCAAACCATGCACCTATCTTGCGTCAAGATTAGCACTATCTCCAAATGTACCGAAATGAGCATCCACTTGAGCCTCGTCACCTAGTGGTACCATCGGGTGCGACCAAAACGAATTTTGAGCCTATGGTACGTCTAGTGCAAACCATGCACCTATCTTGCACCGACGCTAACACTACCTCCAAATAGAAAGAAGAGAGATTTCACAAGATCCACGTCACCAAGGAGCTCCATCGGGTGGATGCAAAATGATTTCCGAGCCTATGTTACGCTCGACGCAAACCGTGCACCTATCTTGCATCAAGATTAGCACTATCTCCAAACAGAAAGAACTAACATTCCACATGACCCACGTCACCTAGGGGTTCCATTGGGTGCATCTAAAATGATTTCCTATCCTATGATACGTTCGACGCAAACCATGCACCTATCTTGCATCAAGATTAGCACAATGTCCAAACGTACCAAAATGAGCTACCACTTGAGCCTCGTCACCAAGTGGTACCATCGGGTGCGACCAAAACAATTTCTGAGCCTATGGTACTTCTAGTGCAAACCATGCACCTATCTTGCACCGACGGTAACACTACCACCAAACAGAAAGAGGAGAGATTCCACATGACCCACATCACCAAGGAGGTCCATTGGGTGCATCAAAAATGATTTCCTAGCCTATGGTACGTTCGACGCAAACCGAGCACTTATCTTGCGTCAAGAATAGCACTATCTCTAAACGGACCGAAATGAGCTTCCACTTGAGCCTCGTCACGTAGTGGTACCCTCGGTTGCGTCCAAAACGATCTCAGAGCCTATGGTACGTCTAGCACAAACCATGCACCTAGCTTGCACCAACACTAACACTATCTCCAAACGGAAAGAAGTGAGATTCCACATAACCCACATCACCTAGGAGTTCCATTGGGTGCATCCAAAATGATTTCCTAGCCTATGGTATGTTCAACGCAAACCAAGCACCTATCTTGTGTCAAGATTGGCACTATCTCCAAATGTACCGAAATGACCTTCCACTTGAGCCTCGTCACCTAGTGGTACTATCGGGTGCGACCAAAACGGTTTCTGAGCCTATGGTACGTCTAGTGCAAACCATGCACCTATCTTGCACCGATGCTAACACTACCTCCAAATGGAAAGAAGAAAGATTCCACATGACCCACATCACCAAGGAGGTCGATTGGGTGCATCAAAAATGATTTCCTAGCCTATGGTACGTTCGACACAAACCGAGCACTTATCTTGCGTCAAGGATAGCACTATCTCTAAATGGACCAAAACGAGCTTCCACTTGAGCCTCGTCACGTAGTGGTACCCTCGGTTGCGACCAAAACGATCTCAGAACCTATGCTACATCTAGCACAAACTATGCACCTAGCTTGCACCGACACTAACACTAGTCTCCAAATGGAAAGAAGTGAGATTCCACATAACCCACGTCACCTAGGAGTTCCATTGGGTGCATCCAAAATGATTTCCTAGCCTATGGTACGTTCAACGCAAACCAAGCACCTATCTTGTGTCAAGATTGGCACTATCTCCAAATGTACCGAAATGAGCTTCCACTTGAGCCTCGTCACCTAGTGGTACCATCGGGTGCGACCAAAACGATTTCTGAGCCTATGGTACGTCTAGTGCAAACCATGCACCTATCTTGCACCGACGCTAACACTACCTCCAAATGGAAAGAAGAAAGATTCCACATGACCCACATCACCAAGGAGGTCCATTGGGTGCATCAAAAATGATTTCCTAGCCTATGGTACGTTCGACGCAAACCGAGCACTTATCTTGCGTCAAGAATAGCACTATCTCTAAACGAACCAAAACGAGCTTCCACTTGAGCCTCGTCACATAGTGGTACCCTTGGTTGAATCCAAAACGATCTCAGAGCCAATGGTACGTCTAGCACAAACCATGCACCTAGCTTGCACCGACACTAACAATGTCTCCAAACGGAAAGAAGTGAGATTCCACATAACCCATGTCACCTAGGAGTTCTATTGGGTGCATTCAAAATGATATCCTGGCCTATGGTACATTCGACGCAAACCATGCACCTATCTTGCGTCAAGATTAGCACTATCTCCTAAATGTACCGAAATGAGCTTCCACTTGAGCCTCGTCACCTAGTGGTACCATCGGGTGCGACCAAAATGATTTCTGAGCCCATGGTATGTCTAGTGCAAACCATGCACCTATCTTGCACCGACGCTAACACTACCTCCAAACAGAAAGAAGAAAGATTCCACATGACCCACATCACCAAGGAGGTCCATTGGGTGCATCAAAAATGATTTCCTAGCCTATGGTACGTTCGACGCAAACCGTGAACCTATCTTGCGTCAAGATTAGCACTATGTCCAAACGTACCGAAATGAGCTACCACTTGAGCCTCGTCACCTAGTGGTACCATCGGTTGCGTCCAAAACGATCTTAGAGCCTATGGTACGTTTAGCGCAAACCATGCACCTAGCTTGCTCCGACACTAACACTGTCTCCAAACAGAAAGAAGTGAGATTCCACATAACCCACATCACCTAGGAGTCCATTGGGTGCATCCAAAATGATTTCCTATCCTATGGTACGTTCGACGCAAACCGTGCACCTATCTTGCGTCAATATTAGCACTATGTCCAAACGTACCGAAATGAGCTTCCACTTGAGGCTCGTCACCTAGTGGTACCATCGGGTGCGACCAAAACGATTTTTGAGCCTATGGTACGTCTAGTGCAAACCATGCACCTATCTTGCACCGACGCTAACACTACCTACAAATAGAAAGAAGAGAGATTCCACATGACCCACATCACCAAGGAGCTCCATCGGGTGCATGCAAAATGATTTCCGAGCCTATGTTACGCTCGACGCAAACCATGCACCTATCTTGCGTCAAGATTAGCACTATCTCCAAACAGAAAGAAGTGACATTCCACATGACCCACGTCACCTAGGAGTTCTATTGGGTGCATCCAAAATGATTTCCTATCCTATGGTACTTTCGACGCAAACCGTGCACCTATCTTGCATCAAGATTAGCACTATGTCTAAATGTACCAAAATGAGCTACCACTTGAGCCTCGTCACCTAGTGGTACCATCGGGTGCGACCAAAACAATTTCTGAGCCTATGGTACGTCTAGTGCAAACCATGCACCTATCTTGCACCTACGCTAACACTACCTCCAAACAAAAAGAGGAGAGGTTCCACATGACCCACATCACCAAGGAGGTCCATTGGGTGCATCAAAAATGATTTCCTAGCCTATGTTACGTTCGACGCAAATCGAGCACTTATCTTGCGTCAAGAATAGCACTATCTCTAAACGGACCGAAACGAGCTTCCACTTGAGCCTCGTCACGTAGTGGTACCCTCGGTTGCGACCAAAACGATCTCAGAGCTTATGGTACATCTAGTACAAACCATGCACCTAGCTTGCACCGACACTAACACTGTCTCCAAATAGAAAGAAGTGAGATTCCACATAACCCACGTCACCTAGGAGTTCCATTGGGTGCATCCAAAATGATTTCCTAGCCTATGGTACGTTCGACGCAGACCATGCACCTATCTTGCGTCAAGATAGCACTATCTCCAAATGTACCGAAATGAGCTTCCACTTGAGCCTCGTCACCTAGTGGTACCATCGGGTGCGACCAAAATGATTTCTGAGCCTATGGTACGTCTAGTGCAAACCGTGCACCTATCTTGCACCGACGCTAACACTACCTCCAAATAGAAAGAAGAAAGATTCCACATGACCCACATCACCAAGGAGGTCCATTGGGTGCATAAAAATGATCTCCTAGCCTATGGTACGTTCGACGCAAACCGTGCACCTATAGATTAGCAGTATGTCCAAACGTACTGAAATGAGCATCCACTTGAGCCTCGTCACCGAGTGGTACCATCGGGTGCGACCAAAATGATTTTTGAGCCTATGGTACGTCTAGTGCAAACTATGCACCTATCTTGCACCGACGCTAACACTACCTCCAAATAGAAAGAAGACAGATTCCACATGACCCACGTCACCAAGGAGCTCCATCGGGTGCATGCAAAATGAATTCCAAGCCTATGTTACGCTCGACGCAAACCGTGCATCTATCTTGCGTCAAGATTAGCACTATCTCCAAACGGAAAGAAGTGACATTCCACATGACCCACGTCACCTAGGGGTTCTATTGGGTGCATCCAAAATGATTTCCTATCCTATGGTACTTTCGACGCAAACCGTGCACCTATCTTGCATCAAGATTAGCACTATGTCTAAATGTACCAAAATGAGCTACCACTTGAGCCTCGTCACCTAGTGGTACCATCGGGTGCGACCAAAACAATTTCTGAGCCTATGGTACGTCTAGTGCAAACCATGCACCTATCTTGCACCTACGCTAACACTACCTCCAAACAAAAAGAGGAGAGGTTCCACATGACCCACATCACCAAGGAGGTCCATTGGGTGCATCAAAAATGATTTCCTAGCCTATGTTACGTTCGACGCAAATCGAGCACTTATCTTGCGTCAAGAATAGCACTATCTCTAAACGGACCGAAACGAGCTTCCACTTGAGCCTCGTCACGTAGTGGTACCCTCGGTTGCGACCAAAACGATCTCAGAGCTTATGGTACATCTAGTACAAACCATGCACCTAGCTTGCACCGACACTAACACTGTCTCCAAATAGAAAGAAGTGAGATTCCACATAACCCACGTCACCTAGGAGTTCCATTGGGTGCATCCAAAATGATTTCCTAGCCTATGGTACGTTCGACGCAGACCATGCACCTATCTTGCGTCAAGATAGCACTATCTCCAAATGTACCGAAATGAGCTTCCACTTGAGCCTCGTCACCTAGTGGTACCATCGGGTGCGACCAAAATGATTTCTGAGCCTATGGTACGTCTAGTGCAAACCGTGCACCTATCTTGCACCGACGCTAACACTACCTCCAAATAGAAAGAAGAAAGATTCCACATGACCCACATCACCAAGGAGGTCCATTGGGTGCATAAAAATGATCTCCTAGCCTATGGTACGTTCGACGCAAACCGTGCACCTATAGATTAGCAGTATGTCCAAACGTACTGAAATGAGCATCCACTTGAGCCTCGTCACCGAGTGGTACCATCGGGTGCGACCAAAATGATTTTTGAGCCTATGGTACGTCTAGTGCAAACTATGCACCTATCTTGCACCGACGCTAACACTACCTCCAAATAGAAAGAAGACAGATTCCACATGACCCACGTCACCAAGGAGCTCCAATGGGTGCATGCAAAATGAATTCCAAGCCTATGTTACGCTCGACGCAAACCGTGCATCTATCTTGCGTCAAGATTAGCACTATCTCCAAACGGAAAGAAGTGACATTCCACATGACCCACGTCACCTAGGGGTTCTGTTGGGTGCATCTAAAATGATTTCCTTTCCAATGGTACGTTCGACGCAAACCGTGCACCTATCTTGCATCAAGATTAGCACAATGTCCAAACGTACCAAAATGAGCTACCACTTGAGCCTCGTCACCTAGTGGTTCCATCGGGTGCAACCAAAATGATTTTGGAGCCTATGGTACGTCTAGTGCAAACCATGCACCTATCTTGCACCGACGGTAACACTACCTCCAAATGGAAAGAAGAAACATTCCACATGACCCACATCACCAAGGAGGTCCATTGGGTGCATCAAAAATGATTTCCTAGCCTATGGTACGTTCGACGCAAACCGAGCACTTATCTTGCGTCAAGAATAGCACTATCTCTAAACGGACCAAAACGAGCTTCCACTTGAGCCTCATCACGTAGTGGTACCCTCGGTTGCATCCAAAATGATCTCAGAGCCTATGGTACTTCTAGCACAAACCATGCACCTAGCTTGCACTGATACTAACACTGTCTCCAAATGGAAAGAAGTGAGATTCCACATAACCCACGTCACCTAGGAGTTCCATTGGGTGCATCCAAAATGATTTCCTAGCCTATGGTACGTTCAACGCAAACCATGCACCTATCTTGCGTAAAGATTAGCACTATCTCCAAATGTACCGAAATGAGCTTCCACTTGAGCCTCGTCACCTAGTGGTACCATCGGGTGCGACCAAAATGATTTCTGAGCCTATGATACGTCTAGTGCAAACCATGCACCTATCTTGCACCAACGCTAACACTACCTCCAAACGGAAAGAAGAAAGATTCCACATGACCCACATCACCAAGGAGGTCCATTGGGTGCATCAAAAATGATTTCCTAGCCTATGGTACGTTAGACGCAAACCGAGCACTTATCTTGCGTCAAGAATAGCACTATCTCTAAACGGACCTAAACGAGCTTCCACTTGAGCCTCGTCATGTAGTGGTACCCTCGGTTGCATCCAAAACGATCTCAGAGCCTATGGTACGTCTAGCACAAACCATGCACCTAGCTCGCACCGACACTAACACTGTCTCCAAACGGAAAGAAGTGAGATTCCACATAACCCACGTCACCTAGGAGTTCTATTGGGTGCATTCAAAATGATATCCTGGCCTATGGTACGTTCGACGCAAACCATGCACCTATCTTGCGTCAAGATTAGCACTATCTCTAAATGTACCGAAATGAGCTTCCACTTGAGCCTCGTCACCTAGTGGTACCATCGGGTGCGACCAAAACGATTTCTGAGCCTATGGTACGTTTAGCGCAAACCATGCACCTAGCTTGCTCCGACACTAACACTGTCTCCAAACAGAAAGAAGTGAGATTCCACATAACCCACATCACCTAGGAGTCCATTGGGTGCATCCAAAATGATTTCCTATCCTATGGTACGTTCGACGCAAACCGTGCACCTATCTTGCGTCAATATTAGCACTATGTCCAAACGTACCGAAATGAGCTTCCAATTGAGGCTCGTCACCTAGTGGTACCATCGGGTGCGACCAAAACGATTTTTGAGCCTATGGTACGTCTAGTGCAAACCATGCACCTATCTTGCACCGACGCTAACACTACCTCCAAATAGAAAGAAGAGAGATTCCACATGACCCACATCACCAAGGAGCTCCATCGGGTGCATGCAAAATGATTTCCGAGCCTATGTTACGCTCAACGCAAACCATGCACCTATCTTGCGTCAAGATTAGCACTATCTCCAAACGGAAAGAAGTGACATTCCACATGACCCACGTCACCTAGGAGTTCTATTGGGTGCATCCAAAATGATTTCCTATCCTATGGTACTTTCGACGCAAACCGTGCACCTATCTTGCATCAAGATTAGCACTATGTCTAAA
The DNA here is from genome assembly GCF_019320115.1 of Miscanthus floridulus. Classification (NCBI taxonomy): domain Eukaryota; kingdom Viridiplantae; phylum Streptophyta; class Magnoliopsida; order Poales; family Poaceae; genus Miscanthus; species Miscanthus floridulus. Next base: position 26,108,035 of record NC_089590.1, on the reverse strand, counting down.
TGTACCAAAATGAGCTACCACTTGAGCCTCGTCACCTAGTGGTACCATCGGGTGCGACCAAAACAATTTCTGAGCCTATGGTACGTCTAGTGCAAACCATGCACCTATCTTGCACCTACGCTAACACTACCTCCAAACAAAAAGAGGAGAGGTTCCACATGACCCACATCACCAAGGAGGTCCATTGGGTGCATCAAAAATGATTTCCTAGCCTATGTTACGTTCGACGCAAATCGAGCACTTATCTTGCGTCAAGAATAGCACTATCTCTAAACGGACCGAAACGAGCTTCCACTTGAGCCTCGTCACGTAGTGGTACCCTCGGTTGCGACCAAAACGATCTCAGAGCTTTTGGTACATCTAGTACAAACCATGCACCTAGCTTGCACCGACACTAACACTGTCTCCAAATAGAAAGAAGTGAGATTCCACATAACCCACGTCACCTAGGAGTTCCATTGGGTGCATCCAAAATGATTTCCTAGCCTATGGTACGTTCGACGCAGACCATGCACCTATCTTGCGTCAAGATAGCACTATCTCCAAATGTACCGAAATGAGCTTCCACTTGAGCCTCGTCACCTAGTGGTACCATCGGGTGGTTCCAAAATGATTTCTGAGCCTATGGTACGTCTAGTGCAAACCGTGCACCTATCTTGCACCGACGCTAACACTACCTCCAAATAGAAAGAAGAAAGATTCCACATGACCCACATCACCAAGGAGGTCCATTGGGTGCATAAAAATGATCTCCTAGCCTATGGTACGTTCGACGCAAACCGTGCACCTATCTTGCGTCAAGATTAGCAGTATGTCCAAACGTACTGAAATGAGCATCCACTTGAGCCTCGTCACCGAGTGGTACCATCGGGTGCGACCAAAATGATTTTTGAGCCTATGGTACGTCTAGTGCAAACTATGCACCTATCTTGCACCGACGCAAACACTACCTCCAAATAGAAAGAAGACAGATTCCACATGACCCACGTCACCAAGGAGCTCCAATGGGTGCATGCAAAATGAATTCCGAGCCTATGTTACGCTCGACGCAAACCGTGCATCTATCTTGCGTCAAGATTAGCACTATCTCCAAACGGAAAGAAGTGACATTCCACATGACCCACGTCACCTAGGGGTTCTGTTGGGTGCATCTAAAATGATTTCCTTTCCTATGGTACTTTCGACGCAAACCGTGCACCTATCTTGCATCAAGATTAGCACTATGTCTAAATGTACCAAAATGAGCTACCACTTGAGCCTCGTCACCTAGTGGTACCATTGGGTGCGACCAAAACAATTTCTGAGCCTATGGTACGTCTAGTGCAAACCATGCACCTATCTTGCACCTACGCTAACACTACCTCCAAACAAAAAGAGGAGAGGTTCCACATGACCCACATCACCAAGGAGGTCCATTGGGTGCATCAAAAATGATTTCCTAGCCTATGTTACATTTGACGCAAATCGAGCACTTATCTTGCGTCAAGAATAGCACTATCTCTAAACGGACCGAAACGAGCTTCCACTTGAGCCTCGTCACGTAGTGGTACCCTCGGTTGTGACCAAAACGATCTCAGAGCTTATGGTACATCTAGTACAAACCATGCACCTAGCTTGCACCGACACTAACACTGTCTCCAAATAGAAAGAAGTGAGATTCCACATAACCCACGTCACCTAGGAGTTCCATTGGGTGCATCCAAAATGATTTCCTAGCCTATGGTACGTTCGACGCAGACCATGCACCTATCTTGCGTCAAGATAGCACTATCTCCAAATGTACCGAAATGAGCTTCCACTTGAGCCTCGTCACCTAGTGGTACCATCGGGTGCGACCAAAATGATTTCTGAGCCTATGGTACGTCTAGTGCAAACCGTGCACCTATCTTGCACCGACGCTAACACTACCTCCAAATAGAAAGAAGAAAGATTCCACATGACCCACATCACCAAGGAGGTCCATTGGGTGCATAAAAATGATCTCCTAGCCTATGGTACGTTCGACGCAAACCGTGCACCTATAGATTAGCAGTATGTCCAAACGTACTGAAATGAGCATCCACTTGAGCCTCGTCACCGAGTGGTACCATCGGGTGCGACCAAAATGATTTTTGAGCCTATGGTACGTCTAGTGCAAACTATGCACCTATCTTGCACCGACGCTAACACTACCTCCAAATAGAAAGAAGACAGATTCCACATGACCCACGTCACCAAGGAGCTCCAATGGGTGCATGCAAAATGAATTCCAAGCCTATGTTACGCTCGACGCAAACCGTGCATCTATCTTGCGTCAAGATTAGCACTATCTCCAAACGGAAAGAAGTGACATTCCACATGACCCACGTCACCTAGGGGTTCTGTTGGGTGCATCTAAAATGATTTCCTTTCCAATGGTACGTTCGACGCAAACCGTGCACCTATCTTGCATCAAGATTAGCACAATGTCCAAACGTACCAAAATGAGCTACCACTTGAGCCTCGTCACCTAGTGGTTCCATCGGGTGCAACCAAAATGATTTTGGAGCCTATGGTACGTCTAGTGCAAACCATGCACCTATCTTGCACCGACGGTAACACTACCTCCAAATGGAAAGAAGAAACATTCCACATGACCCACATCACCAAGGAGGTCCATTGGGTGCATCAAAAATGATTTCCTAGCCTATGGTACGTTCGACGCAAACCGAGCACTTATCTTGCATCAAGAATAGCACTATCTCTAAACGGACCAAAACGAGCTTCCACTTGAGCCTCATCACGTAGTGGTACCCTCGGTTGCATCCAAAATGATCTCAGAGCCTATGGTACTTCTAGCACAAACCATGCACCTAGCTTGCACTGATACTAACACTGTCTCCAAATGGAAAGAAGTGAGATTCCACATAACCCACGTCACCTAGGAGTTCCATTGGGTGCATCCAAAATGATTTCCTAGCCTATGGTACGTTCAACGCAAACCATGCACCTATCTTGCGTAAAGATTAGCACTATCTCCAAATGTACCGAAATGAGCTTCCACTTGAGCCTCGTCACCTAGTGGTACCATCGGGTGCGACCAAAATGATTTCTGAGCCTATGATACGTCTAGTGCAAACCATGCACCTATCTTGCACCAACGCTAACACTACCTCCAAACGGAAAGAAGAAAGATTCCACATGACCCACATCACCAAGGAGGTCCATTGGGTGCATCAAAAATGATTTCCTAGCCTATGGTACGTTAGACGCAAACCGAGCACTTATCTTGCGTCAAGAATAGCACTATCTCTAAACGGACCTAAACGAGCTTCCACTTGAGCCTCGTCATGTAGTGGTACCCTCGGTTGCATCCAAAACGATCTCAGAGCCTATGGTACATCTAGCAGAAACCATGCACCTAGCTCGCACCGACACTAACACTGTCTCCAAACGGAAAGAAGTGAGATTCCACATAACCCACGTCACCTAGGAGTTCTATTGGGTGCATTCAAAATGATATCCTGGCCTATGGTACGTTCGACGCAAACCATGCACCTATCTTGCGTCAAGATTAGCACTATCTCCAAATGTACCGAAATGAGCTTCCACTTGAGCCTCGTCACCTAGTGGTACCATCGGGTGCGACCAAAACGATTTCTGAGCCTATGGTACGTTTAGCGCAAACCATGCACCTAGCTTGCTCCGACACAAACACTGTCTCCAAACAGAAAGAAGTGAGATTCCACATAACCCACATCTCCTAGGAGTCCATTGGGTGCATCCAAAATGATTTCCTATCCTATGGTACGTTCGACGCAAACCGTGCACCTATCTTGCGTCAATATTAGCACTATGTCCAAACGTACCGAAATGAGCTTCCAATTGAGGCTCGTCACCTAGTGGTACCATCGGGTGCGACCAAAACGATTTTTGAGCCTATGGTACGTCTAGTGCAAACCATGCACCTATCTTGCACCGACGCTAACACTACCTCCAAATAGAAAGAAGAGAGATTCCACATGACCCACATCACCAAGGAGCTCCATCGGGTGCATGCAAAATGATTTCCGAGCCTATGTTACGCTCAACGCAAACCATGCACCTATCTTGCGTCAAGATTAGCACTATCTCCAAACGGAAAGAAGTGACATTCCACATGACCCACGTCACCTAGGAGTTCTATTGGGTGCATCCAAAATGATTTCCTATCCTATGGTACTTTCGACGCAAACCGTGCACCTATCTTGCATCAAGATTAGCACTATGTCTAAATGTACCAAAATGAGCTACCACTTGAGCCTCGTCACCTAGTGGTACCATCGGGTGCGACCAAAACAATTTCTGAGCCTATGGTACGTCTAGTGCAAACCATGCACCTATCTTGCACCTACGCTAACACTACCTCCAAACAAAAAGAGGAGAGGTTCCACATGACCCACATCACCAAGGAGGTCCATTGGGTGCATCAAAAATGATTTCCTAGCCTATGTTACGTTCGACGCAAATCGAGCACTTATCTTGCGTCAAGAATAGCACTATCTCTAAACGGACCGAAACGAGCTTCCACTTGAGCCTCGTCACGTAGTGGTACCCTCGGTTGCGACCAAAACGATCTCAGAGCTTATGGTACATCTAGTACAAACCATGCACCTAGCTTGCACCGACACTAACACTGTCTCCAAATAGAAAGAAGTGAGATTCCACATAACCCACGTCACCTAGGAGTTCCATTGGGTGCATCCAAAATGATTTCCTAGCCTATGGTACGTTCGACGCAGACCATGCACCTATCTTGCGTCAAGATAGCACTATCTCCAAATGTACCGAAATGAGCTTCCACTTGAGCCTCGTCACCTAGTGGTACCATCGGGTGGTTCCAAAATGATTTCTGAGCCTATGGTACGTCTAGTGCAAACCGTGCACCTATCTTGCACCGACGCTAACACTACCTCCAAATAGAAAGAAGAAAGATTCCACATGACCCACATCACCAAGGAGGTCCATTGGGTGCATAAAAATGATCTCCTAGCCTATGGTACGTTCGACGCAAACCGTGCACCTATCTTGCGTCAAGATTAGCAGTATGTCCAAACGTACTGAAATGAGCATCCACTTGAGCCTCGTCACCGAGTGGTACCATCGGGTGCGACCAAAATGATTTTTGAGCCTATGGTACGTCTAGTGCAAACTATGCACCTATCTTGCACCGACGCAAACACTACCTCCAAATAGAAAGAAGACAGATTCCACATGACCCACGTCACCAAGGAGCTCCAATGGGTGCATGCAAAATGAATTCCGAGCCTATGTTACGCTCGACGCAAACCGTGCATCTATCTTGCGTCAAGATTAGCACTATCTCCAAACGGAAAGAAGTGACATTCCACATGACCCACGTCACCTAGGGGTTCTGTTGGGTGCATCTAAAATGATTTCCTTTCCTATGGTACTTTCGATGCAAACCGTGCACCTATCTTGCATCAAGATTAGCACTATGTCTAAATGTACCAAAATGAGCTACCACTTGAGCCTCGTCACCTAGTGGTACCATCGGGTGCGACCAAAACAATTTCTGAGCCTATGGTACGTCTAGTGCAAACCATGCACCTATCTTGCACCTACGCTAACACTACCTCCAAACAAAAAGAGGAGAGGTTCCACATGACCCACATCACCAAGGAGGTCCATTGGGTGCATCAAAAATGATTTCCTAGCCTATGTTACGTTTGACGCAAATCGAGCACTTATCTTGCGTCAAGAATAGCACTATCTCTAAACGGACCGAAACGAGCTTCCACTTGAGCCTCGTCACGTAGTGGTACCCTCGGTTGCGACCAAAATGATCTCAGAGCTTATGGTACATCTAGTACAAACCATGCACCTAGCTTGCACCGACACTAACACTGTCTCCAAATAGAAAGAAGTGAGATTCCACATAACCCACGTCACCTAGGAGTTCCATTGGGTGCATCCAAAATGATTTCCTAGCCTATGGTACGTTCGACGCAGACCATGCACCTATCTTGCGTCAAGATAGCACTATCTCCAAATGTACCGAAATGAGCTTCCACTTGAGCCTCGTCACCTAGTGGTACCATCGGGTGCGACCAAAATGATTTCTGAGCCTATGGTACGTCTAGTGCAAACCGTGCACCTATCTTGCACCGACGCTAACACTACCTCCAAATAGAAAGAAGAAAGATTCCACATGACCCACATCACCAAGGAGGTCCATTGGGTGCATAAAAATGATCTCCTAGCCTATGGTACGTTCGACGCAAACCGTGCACCTATCTTGCGTCAAGATTAGCAGTATGTCCAAACGTACTGAAATGAGCATCCACTTGAGCCTCGTCACCGAGTGGTACCATCGGGTGCGACCAAAATGATTTTTGAGCCTATGGTACGTCTAGTGCAAACTATGCACCTATCTTGCACTGACGCTAACACTACCTCCAAATAGAAAGAAGACAGATTCCACATGACCCACGTCACCAAGGAGCTCCAATGGGTGCATGCAAAATGAATTCCAAGCCTATGTTACGCTCGGCGCAAACCGTGCATCTATCTTGCGTCAAGATTAGCACTATCTCCAAATGGAAAGAAGTGACATTCCACATGACCCACGTCACCTAGGGGTTCTGTTGGGTGCATCTAAAATGATTTCCTTTCCTATGGTACGTTCGACGCAAACTGTGCACCTATCTTGCATCAAGATTAGCACAATGTCCAAACGTACCAAAATGAGCTACCACTTGAGCCTCGTCACCTAGTGGTTCCATCGGGTGCAACCAAAATGATTTTGGAGCCTATGGTACGTCTAGTGCAAACCATGCACCTATCTTGCACCGACGGTAACACTACCTCCAAATGGAAAGAAGAAACATTCCACATGACCCACATCACCAAGGAGGTCCATTGGGTGCATCAAAAATGATTTCCTAGCCTATGGTACGTTCGACGCAAACCGAGCACTTATCTTGCGTCAAGAATAGCACTATCTCTAAACGGACCAAAACGAGCTTCCACTTGAGCCTCATCACGTAGTGGTACCCTCGGTTGCATCCAAAATGATCTCAGAGCCTATGGTACTTCTAGCACAAACCATGCACCTAGCTTGCACTGATACTAACACTGTCTCCAAATGGAAAGAAGTGAGATTCCACATAACCCACGTCACCTAGGAGTTCCATTGGGTGCATCCAAAATGATTTCCTAGCCTATGGTACGTTCAACGCAAACCATGCACCTATCTTGCGTAAAGATTAGCACTATCTTCAAATGTACCGAAATGAGCTTCCACTTGAGCCTCGTCACCTAGTGGTACCATCGGGTGCGACCAAAATGATTTCTGAGCCTATGATACGTCTAGTGCAAACCATGCACCTATCTTGCACCAACGCTAACACTACCTCCAAACGGAAAGAAGAAAGATTCCACATGACCCACATCACCAAGGAGGTCCATTGGGTGCATCAAAAATGATTTCCTAGCCTATGGTACGTTAGACGCAAACCGAGCACTTATCTTGCATCAAGAATAGCACTATCTCTAAACGGACCTAAACGAGCTTCCACTTGAGCCTCGTCATGTAGTGGTACCCTCGGTTGCATCCAAAACGATCTCAGAGCCTATGGTACGTCTAGCACAAACCATGCACCTAGCTCGCACCGACACTAACACTGTCTCCAAACGGAAAGAAGTGAGATTCCACATAACCCACGTCACCTAGGAGTTCTATTGGGTGCATTCAAAATGATATCCTGGCCTATGGTACGTTCGACGCAAACCATGCACCTATCTTGCGTCAAGATTAGCACTATCTCCAAATGTACCGAAATGAGCTTCCACTTGAGCCTCGTCACCTAGTGGTACCATCGGGTGCGACCAAAACGATTTCTGAGCCTATGGTACGTCTAGTGCAAACCATGCACCTATCTTGCACCGACGCTAACACTACCTCCAAACGGAAAGAAGAAAGATTCCACATGACCCACATCACCAAGGAGTTCTATTGGGTGCATAAAAAATGATATCCTGGCCTATGGTACGTTCGACGCAAACCATGCACCTATCTTGCGTCAAGATTAGCACTATCTCCAAATGTACCGAAATGAGCATCCACTTGAGCCTCGTCACCTAGTGGTACCATCGGGTGCGACCAAAACGAATTTTGAGCCTATGGTACGTCTAGTGCAAACCATGCACCTATCTTGCACCGACGCTAACACTACCTCCAAATAGAAAGAAGAGAGATTTCACAAGATCCACGTCACCAAGGAGCTCCATCGGGTGGATGCAAAATGATTTCCGAGCCTATGTTACGCTCGACGCAAACCGTGCACCTATCTTGCATCAAGATTAGCACTATCTCCAAACAGAAAGAACTAACATTCCACATGACCCACGTCACCTAGGGGTTCCGTTGGGTGCATCTAAAATGATTTCCTATCCTATGATACGTTCGACGCAAACCATGCACCTATCTTGCATCAAGATTAGCACAATGTCCAAACGTACCAAAATGAGCTACCACTTGAGCCTCGTCACCAAGTGGTACCATCGGGTGCGACCAAAACAATTTCTGAGCCTATGGTACGTCTAGTGCAAACCATGCATCTATCTTGCACCGACGGTAACACTACCACCAAACAGAAAGAGGAGAGATTCCACAAGACCCACATCACCAAGGAGGTCCATTGGGTGCATCAAAAATGATTTCCTAGCCTATGGTACGTTCGACGCAAACCGAGCACTTATCTTGCGTCAAGAATAGCACTATCTCTAAACGGACCGAAATGAGCTTCCACTTGAGCCTCGTCACGTAGTGGTACCCTCGGTTGCGTCCAAAACGATCTCAGAGCCTATGGTACGTCTAGCACAAACCATGCACCTAGCTTGCACCAACACTAACACTGTCTCCAAACGGAAAGAAGTGAGATTCCACATAACCCACGTCACCTAGGAGTTCCATTGGGTGCATCCAAAATGATTTCCTAGCCTATGGTATGTTCAACGCAAACCATGCACCTATCTTGCGTCAAGATTGGCACTATCTCCAAATGTACCGAAATGAGATTCCACTTGAGCCTCGTCACCTAGTGGTACCATCAGGTGCGACCAAAACGATTTCTGAGCCTATGGTACGTCTAGTGGAAACCATGCACCTATCTTGCACCGACGCTAACACTACCTCCAAATGGAGAGAAGAAAGATTCCACATGACCCACATCACCAAGGAGGTCCATTGGGTGCATCAAAAATGTTTTCCTAGCCTACGGTACGTTCGACGCAAACCGAGCACTTATCTTGCGTTAAGAATAGCACTATCTCTAAACGGACCGAAACGAGCTTCCACTTGAGCCTCGTCACGTAGTGGTACCCTCGGTTGCATCCAAAATGATCTCAGGGCATATGGTACGTCTAGCACAAACCATGCACCTAGCTTGCACCGACACTAACTCTGTCACCAAACGGAAAGAAGTGAGATTCCACATAACCCACGTCACCTAGGAGTTCTATTGGGTGCATTCAAAATGATATCCTGGCCTATGGTACGTTCGACGCAAACCGTGCACCTATCTTGCATCAAGATTAGCACTATCTCCAAACGTACCGAAATGAGCTACCACTTGAGCCTCGTCACCTAGTGGTACCATCGGGTGCAACCAAAATGATTTCGGAGCCTATGGTACGTCTAGTGCAAACCATGCACCTATCTTGCACCGATGGTAACACTACCTCCAAACGGAAAGAAGAAAGATTCCACTTGACCCACATCACCAAGGAGGTCCATTGGGTGCATAAAAAATGATTTCCTAGCCTATGGTACGTTCGACGCAAACCGAGCACTTATCTTGCATCAAGAATAGCACTATCTCTAAACGGACCAAAACGAGCTTCCACTTGAGCCTCGTCATGTAGTGGTACCCTGGGTTGCATCCAAAACGATCTCAGAACCTATGCTACATCTAGCACAAACTATGCACCTAGCTTGCACCGACACTAACACTGTCTCCAAATGGAAAGAAGTGAGATTCCACATAACCCACATCACCTAGGAGTTCCATTGGGTGCATCGAAAATGATTTCCTAGCCTATGGTATGTTCAACGCAAACCAAGCACCTATCTTGTGTCAAGATTGACACTATCTCCAAATGTACCAAAATGACCTTCCACTTGAGCCTCGTCACCTAGTGGTACTATCGGGTGCGACCAAAACGATTTCTGAGCCTATGGTACGTCTAGTGCAAACCATGCACCTATCTTGCACCGATGCTAACACTACCTCCAAATGGAAAGAAGAAAGATTCCACATGACCCACATCACCAAGGAGGTCCATTGGGTGCATCAAAAATGATTTCCTAGCCTATGGTACGTTCGACACAAACCGAGCACTTATCTTGCGTCAAGGATAGCACTATCTCTAAATGGACCAAAACGAGCTTCCACTTGAGCCTCGTCACGTAGTGGTACCCTCGGTTGCATCCAAAACGATCTCAGAACCTATGCTACGTCTAGCACAAACTATGCACCTAGCTTGCACCGACACTAACACTGTCTCCAAATGGAAAGAAGTGAGATTCCACATAACCCACATCACCTAGGAGTTCCATTGGGTGCATCCAAAATGATTTCCTAGCCTATGGTACGTTCAACGCAAACCAAGCACCTATCTTGTGTCAAGATTGGCACTATCTCCAAATGTACCGAAATGAGCTTCCACTTGAGCCTCGTCACCTAGTGGTACCATCGGGTGCGACCAAAACGATTTCTGAGCCTATGGTACGTCTAGTGCAAACCATGCACCTATCTTGCACCGACGCTAACACTACCTCCAAATGGAAAGAAGAAAGATTCCACATGACCCACATCACCAAGGAGGTCCATTGGGTGCATCAAAAATGATTTCCTAGCCTATGGTACGTTCGACGCAAACCGAGCACTTATCTTGCGTCAAGAATAGCACTATCTCTAAACAGACCTAAACGAGCTTCCACTTGAGCCTCGTCACGTAGTGGTACCCTCGGTTGCATCCAAAATGATCTCAGGGCATATGGTACGTCTAGCACAAACCATGCACCTAGCTTGCACCGACACTAACTCTGTCACCAAACGGAAAGAAGTGAGATTCCACATAACCCACGTCACCTAGGAGTTCTATTGGGTGCATTCAAAATGATATCCTGGCCTATGGTACGTTCGACGCAAACCGTGCACCTATCTTGCATCAAGATTAGCACTATCTCCAAATGTACCGAAATGAGCTTCCACTTGAGCCTCGTCACCTAGTGGTACCATCGGGTGCGACCAAAACGATTTCTGAGCCTATGGTACGTCTAGTGCAAACTATGCACCTATCTTGCACCGACGCTAACACTACCTCCAAATAGAAAGAAGACAGATTCCACATGACCCACGTCACCAAGGAGCTCCAATGGGTGCATGCAAAATGAATTCCAAGCCTATGTTACGCTCGACGCAAACCGTGCATCTATCTTGCGTCAAGATTAGCACTATCTCCAAACGGAAAGAAGTGACATTCCACATGACCCACGTCACCTAGGGGTTCTGTTGGGTGCATCTAAAATGATTTCCTTTCCTATGGTACGTTCGACGCAAACCGTGCACCTATCTTGCATCAAGATTAGCACAATGTCCAAACGTACCAAAATGAGCTACCACTTGAGCCTCGTCACCTAGTGGTTCCATCGGGTGCAACCAAAATGATTTTGGAGCCTATGGTACGTCTAGTGCAAACCATGCACCTATCTTGCACCGACGGTAACACTACCTCCAAATGGAAAGAAGAAACATTCCACATGACCCACATCACCAAGGAGGTCCATTGGGTGCATCAAAAATGATTTCCTAGCCTATGGTACGTTCGACGCAAACCGAGCACTTATCTTGCGTCAAGAATAGCACTATCTCTAAACGGACCAAAACGAGCTTCCACTTGAGCCTCATCACGTAGTGGTACCCTCGGTTGCATCCAAAATGATCTCAGAGCCTATGGTACTTCTAGCACAAACCATGCACCTAGCTTGCACTGATACTAACACTGTCTCCAAATGGAAAGAAGTGAGATTCCACATAACCCACGTCACCTAGGAGTTCCATTGGGTGCATCCAAAATGATTTCCTAGCCTATGGTACGTTCAACGCAAACCATGCACCTATCTTGCGTAAAGATTAGCACTATCTCCAAATGTACCGAAATGAGCTTCCACTTGAGCCTCGTCACCTAGTGGTACCATCGGGTGCGACCAAAATGATTTCTGAGCCTATGATACGTCTAGTGCAAACCATGCACCTATCTTGCACCAACGCTAACACTACCTCCAAACGGAAAGAAGAAAGATTCCACATGACCCACATCACCAAGGAGGTCCATTGGGTGCATCAAAAATGATTTCCTAGCCTATGGTACGTTAGACGCAAACCGAGCACTTATCTTGCGTCAAGAATAGCACTATCTCTAAACGGACCTAAACGAGCTTCCACTTGAGCCTCGTCATGTAGTGGTACCCTCGGTTGCATCCAAAACGATCTCAGAGCCTATGGTACGTCTAGCACAAACCATGCACCTAGCTCGCACCGACACTAACACTGTCTCCAAACGGAAAGAAGTGAGATTCCACATAACCCACGTCACCTAGGAGTTCTATTGGGTGCATTCAAAATGATATCCTGGCCTATGGTACGTTCGACGCAAACCATGCACCTATCTTGCGTCAAGATTAGCACTATCTCCAAATGTACCGAAATGAGCTTCCACTTGAGCCTCGTCACCTAGTGGTACCATCGGGTGCGACCAAAACGATTTCTGAGCCTATGGTACGTCTAGTGCAAACCATGCACCTATCTTGCACCGACGCTAACACTACCTCCAAACGGAAAGAAGAAAGATTCCACATGACCCACATCACCAAGGAGTTCTATTGGGTGCATAAAAAATGATATCCTGGCCTATGGTACGTTCGACGCAAACCATGCACCTATCTTGCGTCAAGATTAGCACTATCTCCAAATGTACCGAAATGAGCATCCACTTGAGCCTCGTCACCTAGTGGTACCATCGGGTGCGACCAAAACGAATTTTGAGCCTATGGTACGTCTAGTGCAAACCATGCACCTATCTTGCACCGACGCTAACACTACCTCCAAATAGAAAGAAGAGAGATTTTACAAGATCCACGTCACCAAGGAGCTCCATCGGGTGGATGCAAAATGATTTCCGAGCCTATGTTACGCTCGACGCAAACCGTGCACCTATCTTGCATCAAGATTAGCACTATCTCCAAACAGAAAGAACTAACATTCCACATGACCCACGTCACCTAGGGGTTCCGTTGGGTGCATCTAAAATGATTTCCTATCCTATGATACGTTCGACGCAAACCATGCACCTGATAGAGCTGGAGTACCCGATCTTTCGGTGAGTGGAGGATAAGTACGATTTGGTGGGTGTCGACCCTCGCGATCCGACTACGACGAACAAGTCTGTGGCGCCTTAGCAATCGCTGAACCAACTCCCGATGGTTATTGACCTTGCTGGTGCGAGATCAACCTGATCACGAAGATCAATTCCTGCAGGCAATCGAAGAACAAGCAAGAATTTGAGGCGAGCAACCCTGAATATTACTCGAAGGTGGGGTTCTGAATTACACGAAGACGAAGCTTCGGAAGTAGCAATGGCTAACTTAAGCAAAACAAAACCCAAGCCAAAGAGGGGGCGCAGCCCTTGGCTAAATAGGGGGAGGAGGGAGGAAGGAGGACGCCCAGCCTGCCCACAAGGTAGGGAATAGGCGCCCAAACAGCCACACACCATCTCCTTGATTCCCTTTCCTGATTTAGATGGTGCAGCACCTTCCTGGTTATTTCTTGACAAAACTAAAAACACATAGGTGGCACAGCACCTAGACATTATTCTGGGCAGGTTCATCATGAGCATTGATGGCGCATGCACTTAGGAAACTTCTGGTCCTTCATTCTTCAAAATCATCACGAAGTTTAATTCACGTGCATGAGCTCGAGTGATGGGTCCTGGTGGCGCCTGTGCTGGTTCAGTTGGAGTAGCCATTCCCGTGTCGGTGTTGATGTCCTCATCATCCTCCCCTTCTTGAATCGAAGTCGTCCTCGACGGCATCTCCTCACCCTCGCCCGCATATGGTTTCAAATCTGCAACATTAAAACTAGAGGAAACACCATAGTCTGCAGGCAGGTCAAGTATATAAGCATTATCATTGATTTTCTTTAACACTTTGAAGGGACCAGCAGCACGGGGCATCAGCTTAGACCTGCGCAAACTAGGAAAATGATCCTTGCGCAAATGCAACCAAACCAAGTCACCAGGTTCAAAAGTAACAGGTTTACGTCCTTTACTACCAACAGCCTGATTTTTAGCATTAGTGTGCGCAATGTTCTGCTGTGTTTGCTCATGGATGTCCAACATTTGTTGAACACGTGCAATAGCATCGACATGTGGGGCGTCCAAAGGGTTAAAGGACAGCAAGTCAATTGGCGCCCGTGGAATGTAACCATAGACAACCTGGAAAGGGCACATTTTCGTGGAGGAATGTGTAGCATGATTGTAAGCAAACTCGACATGGGGCAAACAATCCTCCCAAAGTTTCAGATTCTTGTCTAACATAGCCCTAAGCATGGTAGATAAGGTTCTGTTCACAACCTCAGTTTGCCCATCTGTTTGTGGGTGACAAGTGGTGCTGAAAAGCAATTTAGTTCCTAGTTTATTCCAAAGAGATCTCCAAAAATGACTTAGGAACTTAGCATCGCGATCTGAGACTATTGTATTTGGAACACCATGTAAACGAATAATCTCGCGAAAGAACAACTCAGCAACGCTGCTAGCATCATCAGTTTTATGACATGGTATGAAGTGAGCCATTTTAGAGAATCGATCAACAACCACAAAGATACTATCCCTCCCCTTCTTAGTTCGAGGTAAGCCCAAAACAAAATCCATAGAAATATCTAGCCAAGGAGAAGTAGGGACAGGTAACGGCATATACAAACCGTGGTTGTTCAGGTGTGACTTAGCTTTCTGGCACGTGGTGCAGCGTGCAACAAAACGCTCCACGTCGCGGCGCATCTGGGGCCAAAAGAAGTGCGCGGCCAAAATCTCCTGTGTCTTGTAAACGCCAAAGTGTCCCATGAGGCCGCCACCATGCGCTTCCTGCAACAGCAAAAGACGAACCGAGCTTGCGGGAATACATATCTTGTTAGCGCGGAACAAAAACCCATCGGTTACATGGAATTTACCCCATGGTTTACCATCCTTGCAATGCAGCATGATGTCCTTAAAGCCAGGATCATCGGCGTATTGTTCTTTCACAGTTTGTAAACCAAAAATTTTAAAGTCTAACTGGGACAGCATGGTGTATCTACGCGACAAAGCATCAGCAATAATGTTGTCTTTCCCGTTCTTGTGTTTGATGATGTAAGGAAAAGACTCTATGAATTCGACCCACTTAGCATGCCGACGGTTCAGATTAGTTTGGCTATGAATATGTTTTAATGCCTCATGATCAGAATGAATTATAAACTCGCGAGGCCAAAGATAGTGCTGCCATGTTTGAAGTGTGCGAACCAAAGCGAAAAGCTCCTTATCATAAGTGGAATAATTCAGACTAGCACCGCTTAATTTTTCGCTAAAGTAAGCAACTGGCTTGCCCGCTTGCAGCAAAACACCGCCTAACCCAATACCACTAGCATCGCATTCAAGTTCAAACATCTTATTGAAATCAGGTAGCTGTAGTAAGGGGGCATGTGTCAACTTATCTTTTAGAATGGTGAATGCCTCGTCCCGTGCCACACCCCAGGAGAAAGGAACGCCCTTCTTGGTGAGCTCATGCAACGGGGCGGCAATGGAGCTGAAGTCACGCACGAACCGTCGGTAGAAACCTGCAAGCCCAAGAAAACTTCGAATCTGCGTAACTGTCGTTGGCGTGGGCCAGCTCTGGATGGCGTCAATCTTGCTGTTGTCCACCTCAATGCCCTGCGGAGTAACAACATAGCCAAGAAATGAAACACGTTGTGTGCAGAAGTCGCACTTGTCCAAGTTACCAAACAAGCGGGCAGCGCGCAAAGCATCAAAAATAGCATGCAAATGTTCCAAATGCTCTTCCCTAGACTTGCTGTAAATCAGAATATCATCAAAATAAACAACCACAAACAAGCCTATGAAAGGCCTCAAAACTTCATTCATTAAGCGCATAAACGTGCTAGGAGCATTAGTCAATCCAAACGGCATAACTAACCATTCATATAAGCCAAATTTTGTTTTAAAAGCCGTCTTCCATTCGTCCCCAAGTTTCATTCTAATCTGATGGTACCCGCTACGCAAATCTACCTTGGAGAATATAACAGCACCGCTAAGCTCGTCAAGCATATCATCAAGGCGAGGTATAGGATAACGATAACGAATTGTGATATTGTTAATCGCTCGACAATCTACACACATGCGCCAGGTACCATCTTTCTTTGGGACAAGTAGCACAGGAACAGAGCAAGGGCTAAGAGACTCACGAATGTAGCCTTTATCAAGTAGTGCTTGGACTTGGCGCTGAATCTCCTTTGTCTCATCAGGATTGGTACGGTACGGGGCGCGGTTTGGAAGCTGGGCGCCCGGGATGAGGTCGATCTGGTGCTCAATGCCACGAATGGGAGGAAGACCTGGTGGTAAGTCCTTCGGAAACACATCGGCAAAGTCCTGCAAAAGCTTAGTAACAGCAGGGGGTATATCCAAAGATGGTGCATCATCGAGTGAAACCAGCACATGAGAACATACAAGCGCATAGCAAGGCATATTATCAACATGTAGTTCATCAAAATCAGCACGCGTAGCAAGTAAAACAGGAGCATGTAGCTTAATTTCTTTAGACGTGGCTGGTTGTTGTTGGCATTGTTTTAATGCTTTAGTAGCCCTAGCAATGTCATCTTTCACAATCTGTTCAGGGGTCATTGGATGAAGAATAATTTTCTTGCCCTTAAACAGTAATGAATAATGATTTGTGCGACCATGATGTAAACAATCAGTATCATATTGCCACGGCCTACCAAGCAACAACGAACATGCCTCCATAGGAACAACATCGCAATCAGTATAATCAGAATAAGAACCCATGGAGAAGTGAACACGAACCGAGCGTGTTACCTTGAGTTTGCCACCCTGGTTGAGCCATTGAATGTGGTAGGGATGTGGATGTGGACGCGTTTGGAGACACAACTTTTCCACCAGATCCGAACTTGCCAAATTGTTGCAACTACCGCCGTCAATGATGATGCGAATGGATCGTTCTTGCACAACGCCTTTGGTGTGGAACAAAGTGTGGCGCTGGTTCTGCTCAGGCTGTGCAACTTGTGTACTGAGGACTCGCTGCACAACAAGACTCTCATACTTGTCGGCGTCAGTGGCAGCCACGTGTTCTTCCACATGTCCTAAAACGTCAGCAGCAAGCATAGCATATATAGTTTCATCGGAATCACTAGCGGAAGAATACTCACCATCATCACGTATAATCAACGTACGCTTGTTGGGGCAGTCCCGTATCATATGCCCATAACCTTTGCAACGATGGCATTGAATGTCCTTTGTGCGGCTAGTGGAAGAGGAGGCGCTCTTATTAACTGAAGGGGGCGCTGGAGGTGGAGCTGCTGCCTTGTCACGTGACGTACTACTAGGTGTATAGGGCGTCGTAGGGGTTGAATGGGTCAAAGTAGTGCGACCTGCAAAAGAGTTAGAATGGGTCCTTGCTCGTCGTCCCTGCACTTCACGTTCAGCTTTGCAAGCAAATGCAAACAAAGTAGTAATATCATTGTAGTGCTTATAATCAAGAATATCCTGAATTTCACGGTTCAAACCACCACGAAATCGTGCCATCGCAGCATCATTAGTCTCAACTAAACCACAACGAATCATGCCGGTTTGCAACTCCTGATAATACTCTTCTACAGATTTGGTTCCTTGCTGAAAACGCTGCATTTTATTAAGCAAGTCTCGTGCATAATAGGAAGGAACAAATCGGTGTCGCATGATAGTTTTTAATTGCTCCCAAGTTGTGGGAATGTTATTAGGGTGTTTGCTGCGATGCTCACGCCACCAAATTGATGCGAAATCTGTAAACTCACTAGTAGCAGCCCTAACTTGATATTGTGCAGGAACATCATGACAATGAAATTTCTGATCTACCGCAAGTTCCCAATCAAGATACGCACCCGGATCATATTTGCCATTAAATGAAGGAATTGTGAACTTAATCTTAGTAAATGAGTCGTTTCGATTACGTACCACGCGCTCACCACGGCGGTTGCGGTGGCGCCCTCCATGGCGGTCCTGGTCGTCGATCTTGGTATCACCACCATAATCAAAGTCCGCACGTTGATCAGCAAGTTGTTGTACCAACTCATCAAGGCGTGTAGTGAGCGTGGCAAGGCTGGTGGCGTGGGCAGCTTGTGCTTGCTGCATCTCAGCAAGCGTAGCATTTGTGGCCATTTGAGCGTCCTGAAATTGACCCACTTGCTCGTTGGCGATCCTAATCTCCTCTGCCAAGCCCTCCACATGCTCGTTCATCTTGCGATTAAAGTGGTGAATGATGCCTTTAGTGCGTGGGGAGTGAGGCATGGTGTCCTGATCAGCTGGCTCCCCTGACATTGTTAGTGGAAAAGCAACGAACACGAAAACAAGTATTTGTCCTAAAGCTAATAGGAAGTGGTGCTGATCAAGGCACTCAAACTAAAGCTGTTATCAAACTCTTACCCGTTCTTACCAAGCTCGCAGGGGTGACTTGCAACCAGCGGTACAACCTTCCAAAGATTGAATGGAGCGATTGCCAGAGGACACAGAGCTTGATCGCTGTAGAAAATTTGTGGAGCTATGGGAAGGCTTCAATTTGTAGCAAGGAGTAGCACAAGCATTCAGCAAAGGCAAAGTTGAATAATCACTCAAAGCTGGTGTTGTGCTGGTCCTAGGCTAGACCGTACTAGAGACGTGAGCCCACGCACAAAGATAGACACAGAATTGCAAGAACAAAGAGTAAAAGACAGCGAGTACACACCCTTGGCATCTCTTGTTTTTTTTGTTGTTTTTTTTTTGTGTGCGGCTCTTTTTGCACCTTTTGCCTTTTGTTTTTTTTTGGTGCGGCTCTTTTTTTTGTTTTATGCACCTCTGGCCTTTTTCAGTTTGATGACACTGCCAACACGTTGCACAACTCAAAAAGGAAAACAAAAGGAAATCAGGAACTCTTTCCTTTCGTGTAGCCACAGACTGCCTGATCTCGCATGATCTCCTGTGATACGCCCAAAATGAATCGCAAGGCAAGTGAGTATCCGTTGGAAAGGGCACGAAATATGCTTTCCAAATTGTACCTAAACTTCCCAAACGGACTACGGATGCAACAGCTAATGCCTGTGTCCTTGCCGAGATAAATCAAGACCCGAAATAAATTACTTTCCTTTTGTAGGTGGGAAATTGGCGTGCACAAGGGGGTCTATGACGTGGGAAAGATTACAGGAGCATGGAGGACAAAGGAAAAGGAGGATCAAGTGCAAAGATGTGAACTAATACGTGACAGGAACTCAAAACTCTAATGGACTAGACGCCAAGACCAGCAACACGACACAGCGATGCAACCAAAAACTCAACAAAGCAATAAACTGAATGAAAGATGCAAAGGCTCAAAAGGTCTTGGACAGTGGTTCTAACCTGAAACGTTTTTTGTTGGCTTTTCTGGTGGATGATAGGACGATGAACAAAACTACAAATAAAGGGATAGATCTCATCGAGCAACCTGAAATTTGATACCACTTGATAGAGCTGGAGTACCCGATCTTTCGGTGAGTGGAGGATAACTACGATTTGGTGGGTGTCGACCCTCGCGATCCGACTACGACGAACAAGTCCGTGGCGCCTTAGCAATCGCTGAACCAACTCCCGATGGTTATTGACCTTGCTGGTGCGAGATCAACCTGATCACGAAGATCAATTCCTGCAGGCAATCGAAGAACAAGCAAGAATTTGAGGCGAGCAACCCTGAATATTACTCGAAGGTGGGGTTCTGAATTACACGAAGACGAAGCTTCGGAAGTAGCAATGGCTAACTTAAGCAAAACAAAACCCAAGCCAAAGAGGGGGCGCAGCCCTTGGCTAAATAGGGGGAGGAGGGAGGAAGGAGGACGCCCAGCCTGCCCACAAGGTAGGGAATAGGCGCCCAAACAGCCACACACCATCTCCTTGATTCCCTTTCCTGATTTAGATGGTGCAGCACCTTCCTGGTTATTTCTTGACAAAACTAAAAACACATAGGTGGCGCAGCACCTAGACATTATTCTGGGCAGGTTCATCATGAGCATTGATGGTGCATGCACTTAGGAAACTTCTGGTCCTTCATTCTTCAAAATCATCACGAAGTTTAATTCACGTGCACGAGCTCGAGTGATGGGTCCTGGTGGCGCCTGTGCTGGTTCAGTTGGAGTCGCCATTCCCGTGTCGGTGTTGATGTCCTCATCAGCACCTATCTTGCATCAAGATTAGCACAATGTCCAAACGTACCAAAATGAGCTACCACTTGAGCCTCGTCACCAAGTGGTACCATCGGGTGCGACCAAAACAATTTCTGAGCCTATGGTACGTCTAGTGCAAACCATGCACCTATCTTGCACCGACGGTAACACTACCACCAAACAGAAAGAGGAGAGATTCCACATGACCCACATCACCAAGGAGGTCCATTGGGTGCATCAAAAATGATTTCCTAGCCTATGGTACGTTCGACGCAAACCGAGCACTTATCTTGCGTCAAGAATAGCACTATCTCTAAACGGACCGAAATGAGCTTCCACTTGAGCCTCGTCACGTAGTGGTACCCTCGGTTGCGTCCAAAACGATCTCAGAGCCTATGGTACGTCTAGCACAAACCATGCACCTAGCTTGCACCAACACTAACACTGTCTCCAAACGGAAAGAAGTGAGATTCCACATAACCCACGTCACCTAGGAGTTCCATTGGGTGCATCCAAAATGATTTCCTAGCCTATGGTATGTTCAACGCAAACCATGCACCTATCTTGCGTCAAGATTGGCACTATCTCCAAATGTACCGAAATGAGATTCCACTTGAGCCTCGTCACCTAGTGGTACCATCGGGTGCGACCAAAACGATTTCTGAGCCTATGGTACGTCTAGTGGAAACCATGCACCTATCTTGCACCGACGCTAACACTACCTCCAAATGGAGAGAAGAAAGATTCCACATGACCCACATCACCAAGGAGGTCCATTGGGTGCATCAAAAATGTTTTCCTAGCCTACGGTACGTTCGACGCAAACCGAGCACTTATCTTGCGTTAAGAATAGCACTATCTCTAAACGGACCGAAACGAGCTTCCACTTGAGCCTCGTCACGTAGTGGTACCCTCGGTTGCATCCAAAATGATCTCAGGGCATATGGTACGTCTAGCACAAACCATGCACCTAGCTTGCACCGACACTAACTCTGTCACCAAACGGAAAGAAGTGAGATTCCACATAACCCACGTCACCTAGGAGTTCTATTGGGTGCATTCAAAATGATATCCTGGCCTATGGTACGTTCGACGCAAACCGTGCACCTATCTTGCATCAAGATTAGCACTATCTCCAAACGTACCGAAATGAGCTACCACTTGAGCCTCGTCACCTAGTGGTACCATCGGGTGCAACCAAAATGATTTCGGAGCCTATGGTACGTCTAGTGCAAACCATGCACCTATCTTGCACCGATGGTAACACTACCTCCAAACGGAAAGAAGAAAGATTCCACTTGACCCACATCACCAAGGAGGTCCATTGGGTGCATAAAAAATGATTTCCTAGCCTATGGTACGTTCGACGCAAACCGAGCACTTATCTTGCATCAAGAATAGCACTATCTCTAAACGGACCAAAACGAGCTTCCACTTGAGCCTCGTCATGTAGTGGTACCCTGGGTTGCATCCAAAACGATCTCAGAACCTATGCTACATCTAGCACAAACTATGCACCTAGCTTGCACCGACACTAACACTGTCTCCAAATGGAAAGAAGTGAGATTCCACATAACCCACATCACCTAGGAGTTCCATTGGGTGCATCAAAAATGATTTCCTAGCCTATGGTATGTTCAACGCAAACCAAGCACCTATCTTGTGTCAAGATTGACACTATCTCCAAATGTACCAAAATGACCTTCCACTTGAGCCTCGTCACCTAGTGGTACTATCGGGTGCGACCAAAACGATTTCTGAGCCTATGGTACGTCTAGTGCAAACCATGCACCTATCTTGCACCGATGCTAACACTACCTCCAAATGGAAAGAAGAAAGATTCCACATGACCCACATCACCAAGGAGGTCCATTGGGTGCATCAAAAATGATTTCCTAGCCTATGGTACGTTCGACACAAACCGAGCACTTATCTTGCGTCAAGGATAGCACTATCTCTAAATGGACCAAAACGAGCTTCCACTTGAGCCTCGTCACGTAGTGGTACCCTCGGTTGCATCCAAAACGATCTCAGAACCTATGCTACGTCTAGCACAAACTATGCACCTAGCTTGCACCGACACTAACACTGTCTCCAAATGGAAAGAAGTGAGATTCCACATAACCCACGTCACCTAGGAGTTCCATTGGGTGCATCCAAAATGATTTCCTAGCCTATGGTACGTTCAACGCAAACCAAGCACCTATCTTGTGTCAAGATTGGCACTATCTCCAAATGTACCGAAATGAGCTTCCACTTGAGCCTCGTCACCTAGTGGTACCATCGGGTGCGACCAAAACGATTTCTGAGCCTATGGTACGTCTAGTGCAAACCATGCACCTATCTTGCACCGACGCTAACACTACCTCCAAATGGAAAGAATAAAGATTCCACATGACCCACATCACCAAGGAGGTCCATTGGGTGCATCAAAAATGATTTCCTAGCCTATGGTACGTTCGACGCAAACCGAGCACTTATCTTGCGTCAAGAATAGCACTATCTCTAAACGAACCAAAACGAGCTTCCATTTGAGCCTCGTCACATAGTGGTACCCTTGGTTGAATCCAAAACGATCTCAGAGCCAATGGTACGTCTAGCACAAACCATGCACCTAGCTTGCACCGACACTAACACTGTCTCCAAACGGAAAGAAGTGAGATTCCACATAACCCATGTCACCTAGGAGTTCTATTGGGTGCATTCAAAATGATATCCTGGCCTATGGTACATTCGACGCAAACCATGCACCTATCTTGCGTCAAGATTAGCACTATCTCCAAATGTACCGAAATGAGCTTCCACTTGAGCCTCGTCACCTAGTGGTACCATCGGGTGCGACCAAAATGATTTCTGAGCCCATGGTATGTCTAGTGCAAACCATGCACCTATCTTGCACCGACGCTAACACTACCTCCAAACAGAAAGAAGAAAGATTCCACATGACCCACATCACGAAGGAGGTCCATTGGGTGCATCAAAAATGATTTCCTAGCCTATGGTACGTTCGACGCAAACCGTGAACCTATCTTGCGTCAAGATTAGCACTATGTCCAAACATACCGAAATGAGCTACCACTTGAGCCTCGTCACCTAGTGGTACCATCGGTTGCGTCCAAAACAATCTTAGAGCCTATGGTACGTTTAACGCAAACCATGCACCTAGCTTGCTCCGACACTAACACTGTCTCCAAATAGAAAGAAGTGAGATTCCACATAACCCCCATCACCTAGGAGTCCATTGGGTGCATCCAAAATGATTTCCTATCCTATGGTACGTTCGACGCAAACCGTGCACCTATCTTGCGTCAATATTAGCACTATGTCCAAACGTACCGAAATGAGCTTCCACTTGAGGCTCGTCACCTAGTGGTACCATCGGGTGCGACCAAAATGATTTTTGAGCCTATGGTACGTCTAGTGCAAACCATGCACCTATCTTGCACCGACACTAACACTACCTCCAAATAGAAAGAAGAGAGATTCCACATGACCCACATCACCAAGGAGCTCCATCGGGTGCATGCAAAATGATTTCCGAGCCTATGTTACGCTCGACGCAAACCGTGCACCTATCTTGCGTCAAGATTAGCACTATCTCCAAACAGAAAGAAGTGACATTCCACATGACCCACGTCACCTAGGAGTTCTATTGGGTGCATCCAAAATGATTTCCTATCCTATGGTTCTTTCGATGCAACCCGTGCACCTATCTTGCATCAAGATTAGCACTATGTCTAAATGTACCAAAATGAGCTACCACTTGAGCCTCGTCACCTAGTGGTACCATCGGGTGCGACCAAAACAATTTCTGAGCCTATGGTACGTCTAGTGCAAACCATGCAACTATCTTGCACCTATGCTAACACTACCTCCAAACAAAAAGAGGAGAGATTCCACATGACCCACATCACGAAGGAGGTCCATTGGGTGCATCAAAAATGATTTCCTAGCCTATGTTATGTTCGACGCAAACCGAGCACTTCTCTTGCGTCAAGAATAGCACTATCTCTAAACGGACCGAAACCAGCTTCCACTTGAGCCTCGTCACGTAGTGGTACCCTCGGTTGCGACCAAAACGATCTCAGAGCCTATGGTACGTCTAGTACAAACCATGCACCTAGCTTGCACCGACACTAACACTGTCTCCAAACGGAAAGAAGTGAGATTCCACATAACCCACGTCACCTAGGAGTTCCATTGGGTGCATCCAAAATGATTTCCTAGCCTATGGTACGTTCGACGAAGACCATGCACTTATCTTGCGTCAAGATTAGCACTATCTCCAAATGTACCGAAATGAGCTTCCACTTGAGCCTTGTCACCTAGTGGTACCATCGGGTGCGACCAAAATGATTTCTGAGCCTATGGTACGTCTAGTGCAAACCATGCACCTATCTTGCACCGACGCTAACACTACCTCCAAATAGAAAGAAGAGAGATTCCACATGACCCACATCACCAAGGAGCTCCATCGGGTGCATGCAAAATGATTTCCGAGCCTATGTTACGCTCGACGCAAACCGTGCACCTATCTTGCGTCAAGATTAGCACTATCTCCAAACGGAAAGAAGTGACATTCCACATGACCCACGTCACCTAGGAGTTCTATTGGGTGCATCCAAAATGATTTCCTATCCTATGGTACTTTCGACGCAAACCGTGCACCTATCTTGCATCAAGATTAGCACTATGTCTAAATGTACCAAAATGAGCTACCACTTGAGCCTCGTCACCTAGTGGTACCATCGGGTGCGACCAAAACAATTTCTGAGCCTATGGTACGTCTAGTGCAAACCATGCACCTATCTTGCACCTACGCTAACACTACCTCCAAACAAAAAGAGGAGAGGTTCCACATGACCCACATCACCAAGGAGGTCCATTGGGTGCATCAAAAATGATTTCCTAGCCTATGTTACGTTCGACGCAAATCGAGCACTTATCTTGCGTCAAGAATAGCACTATCTCTAAACGGACCGAAACGAGCTTCCACTTGAGCCTCGTCACATAGTGGTACCCTCGGTTGCGACCAAAACGATCTCAGAGCTTATGGTACATCTAGTACAAACCATGCACCTAGCTTGCACCGACACTAACACTGTCTCGAAATAGAAAGAAGTGAGATTCCACATAACCCACGTCACCTAGGAGTTCCATTGGGTGCATCCAAAATGATTTCCTAGCCTATGGTACGTTCGACGCAGACCATGCACCTATCTTGCGTCAAGATAGCACTATCTCCAAATGTACCGAAATGAGCTTCCACTTGAGCCTCGTCACCTAGTGGTACCATCGGGTGCGACCAAAATGATTTCTGAGCCTATGGTACGTCTAGTGCAAACCGTGCACCTATCTTGCACCGACGCTAACACTACCTCCAAATAGAAAGAAGAAAGATTCCACATGACCCACATCACCAAGGACGTCCATTGGGTGCATAAAAATGATCTCCTAGCCTATGGTACGTTCGACGCAAACCGTGCACCTATCTTGCGTCAAGATTAGCAGTATGTCCAAACGTACCGAAATGAGCATCCACTTGAGCCTCGTCACCGAGTGGTACCATCGGGTGCGACCAAAATGATTTTTGAGCCTATGGCATGTCTAGTGCAAACTATGCACCTATCTTGCACCGACGCTAACACTACCTCCAAATAGAAAGAAGACAGATTCCACATGACCCACGTCACCAAGGAGCTCCAATGGGTGCATGCAAAATGAATTCCGAGCCTATGTTACGCTCGACGCAAACCGTGCATCTATCTTGCGTCAAGATTAGCACTATCTCCAAACGGAAAGAAGTGACATTCCACATGACCCACGTCACCTAGGGGTTCCGTTGGGTGCATCTAAAATGATTTCCTATCCTATGATACGTTCGACGCAAACCATGCACCTATCTTGCATCAAGATTAGCACAATGTCCAAACGTACCAAAATGAGCTACCACTTGAGCCTCGTCACCAAGTGGTACCATCGGGTGCGACCAAAACAATTTCTGAGCCTATGGTACGTCTAGTGCAAACCATGCACCTATCTTGCACCGACGGTAACACTACCACCAAGCAGAAAGAGGAGAGATTCCACATGACCCACGTCACCAAGGAGGTCCATTGGGTGCATCAAAAATGATTTCCTAGCCTATGGTACGTTCGACGCAAACCAAGCACTTATCTTGCGTCAAGAATAGCACTATCTCTAAACGGACCGAAATGAGCTTCCACTTGAGCCTCGTCACGTAGTGGTACCCTCGGTTGCGTCCAAAACGATCTTAGAGCCTATGGTACGTCTAGCACAAACCATGCACCTAGCTTGCACCAACACTAACACTGTCTCCAAACGGAAAGAAGTGAGATTCCACATAACCCACGTCACCTAGGAGTTCCATTGGGTGCATCCAAAATGATTTCCTAGCCTATGGTATGTTCAACGCAAACCATGCACCTATCTTGCGTCAAGATTGGCACTATCTCCAAATGTACCGAAATGAGATTCCACTTGAGCCTCGTCACCTAGTGGTACCATCGGGTGCGACCAAAACGATTTCTGAGCCTATGGTACGTCTAGTGGAAACCATGCACCTATCTTGCACCGACGCTAACACTACCTCCAAATGGAGAGAAGAAAGATTCCACATGACCCACATCACCAAGGAGGTCCATTGGGTGCATCAAAAATGTTTTCCTAGCCTACGGTACGTTCGACGCAAACCGAGCACTTATCTTGCGTTAAGAATAGCACTATCTCTAAACGGACCGAAACGAGCTTCCACTTGAGCCTCGTCACGTAGTGGTACCCTCGGTTGCATCCAAAATGATCTCAGGGCATATGGTACGTCTAGCACAAACCATGCACCTAGCTTGCACCGACACTAACTCTGTCACCAAACGGAAAGAAGTGAGATTCCACATAACCCACGTCACCTAGGAGTTCTATTGGGTGCATTCAAAATGATATCCTGGCCTATGGTACGTTCGACGCAAACCGTGCACCTATCTTGCGTCAAGATTAGCACTATCTCCAAACGTACCGAAATGAGCTACCACTTGAGCCTCGTCACCTAGTGGTACCATCGGGTGCAACCAAAATGATTTCGGAGCCTATGGTACGTCTAGTGCAAACCATGCACCTATCTTGCACCGGTGGTAACACTACCTCCAAACGGAAAGAAGATTCCACTTGACCCACATCACCAAGGAGGTCCATTGGGTGCATAAAAAATGATTTCCTAGCCTATGGTACGTTCGATGCAAACCGAGCACTTATCTTGCATCAAGAATAGCACTATCTCTAAACGGACCAAAACGAGCTTCCACTTGAGCCTCGTCATGTAGTGGTACCCTGGGTTGCATCCAAAACGATCTCAGAACCTATGCTACATCTAGCACAAACTATGCACCTTGCTTGCACCGACACTAACACTGTCTCCAAATGGAAAGAAGTGAGATTCCACATAACCCACATCACCTAGGAGTTCCATTGGGTGCATCCAAAATGATTTCCTAGCCTATGGTATGTTCAACGCAAACCAAGCACCTATCTTGCGTCAAGATTGACACTATCTCCAAATGTACCAAAATGACCTTCCACTTGAGCCTCGTCACCTAGTGGTACTATCGGGTGCGACCAAAACGATTTCTGAGCCTATGGTACGTCTAGTGCAAACCATGCACCTATCTTGCACCGATGCTAACACTACCTCCAAATGGAAAGAAGAAAGATTCCACATGACCCACATCACCAAGGAGGTCCATTGGGTGCATCAAAAATGATTTCCTAGCCTATGGTACGTTCGACACAAACCGAGCACTTATCTTGCGTCAAGGATAGCACTATCTCTAAATGGACCAAAACGAGCTTCCACTTGAGCCTCGTCACGTAGTGGTACCCTCGGTTGCATCCAAAACGATCTCAGAACCTATGCTACGTCTAGCACAAACTATGCACCTAGCTTGCACCGACACTAACACTGTCTCCAAATGGAAAGAAGTGAGATTCCACATAACCCACGTCACCTAGGAGTTCCATTGGGTGCATCCAAAATGATTTCCTAGCCTATGGTACGTTCAACGCAAACCAAGCACCTATCTTGTGTCAAGATTGGCACTATCTCCAAATGTACCGAAAAGAGCTTCCACTTGAGCCTCGTCACCTAGTGGTACCATCGGGTGCGACCAAAACGATTTCTGAGCCTATGGTACGTCTAGTGCAAACCATGCACCTATCTTGCACCGACGCTAACACTACCTCCAAATGGAAAGAAGAAAGATTCCACATGACCCACATCACCAAGGAGGTCCATTGGGTGCATCAAAAATGATTTCCTAGCCTATGGTATGTTCGACGCAAACCGTGAACCTATCTTGCGTCAAGATTAGCACTATGTCCAAACGTACCGAAATGAGCTACCACTTGAGCCTCGTCACCTAGTGGTACCATCGGTTGCATCCAAAACAATCTTAGAGCCTATGGTACGTTTAGCGCAAACCATGCACCTAGCTTGCTCCGACACTAACACTGTCTCCAAACAGAAAGAAGTGAGATTCCACATAACCCACATCACCTAGGAGTCCATTGGGTGCATCCAAAATGATTTCCTATCCTATGGTACGTTCGACGCAAACCGTGCACCTATCTTGCGTCAATATTAGCACTATGTCCAAACGTACCGAAATGAGCTTCCACTTGAGGCTCGTCACCTAGTGGTACCATCGGGTGCGACCAAAATGATTTTGAGCCTATGGTACGTCTAGTGCAAACCATGCACCTATCTTGCACCGACGCTAACACTACCTCCAAATAGAAAGAAGAGAGATTCCACATGACCCACATCACCAAGGAGCTCCATCGGGTGCATGCAAAATGATTTCCGAGCCTATGTTACGCTCGACGCAAACCGTGCACCTATCTTGCGTCAAGATTAGCACTATCTCCAAACGGAAAGAAGTGACATTCCACATGACCCACGTCACCTAGGAGTTCTATTGGGTGCATCCAAAATGATTTCCTATCCTATGGTACTTTCGACGCAAACCGTGCACCTATCTTGCATCAAGATTAGCACTATGTCTAAATGTACCAAAATGAGCTACCACTTGAGCCTCGTCACCTAGTGGTACCATCGGGTGCGACCAAAACAATTTCTGAGCCTATGGTACGTCTAGTGCAAACCATGCACCTATCTTGCACCTACGCTAACACTACCTCCAAACAAAAAGAGGAGAGGTTCCACATGACCCACATCACCAAGGAGGTCCATTGGGTGCATCAAAAATGATTTCCTAGCCTATGTTACGTTCGACGCAAATCGAGCACTTATCTTGCGTCAAGAATAGCACTATCTCTAAACGGACCGAAACGAGCTTCCACTTGAGCCTCGTCACGTAGTGGTACCCTCGGTTGCGACCAAAACTGATCTCAGAGCTTATGGTACATCTAGTACAAACCATGCACCTAGCTTGCACCGACACTAACACTGTCTCCAAATAGAAAGAAGTGAGATTCCACATAACCCACGTCACCTAGGAGTTCCATTGGGTGCATCCAAAATGATTTCCTAGCCTATGGTACGTTCGACGCAGACCATGCACCTATCTTGCGTCAAGATAGCACTATCTCCAAATGTACCGAAATGAGCTTCCACTTGAGCCTCGTCACCTAGTGGTACCATCGGGTGCGACCAAAATGATTTCTGAGCCTATGGTACGTCTAGTGCAAACCGTGCACCTATCTTGCACCGACGCTAACACTACCTCCAAATAGAAAGAAGAAAGATTCCACATGACCCACATCACCAAGGAGGTCCATTGGGTGCATAAAAATGATCTCCTAGCCTATGGTACGTTCGACGCAAACCGTGCACCTATCTTGCGTCAAGATTAGCAGTATGTCCAAACGTACTGAAATGAGCATCCACTTGAGCCTCGTCACCGAGTGGTACCATCGGGTGCGACCAAAATGATTTTTGAGCCTATGGTACGTCTAGTGCAAACTATGCACCTATCTTGCACCGACGCTAACACTACCTCCAAATAGAAAGAAGACAGATTCCACATGACCCACGTCACCAAGGAGCTCCAATGGGTGCATGCAAAATGAATTCCGAGCCTATGTTACGCTCGACGCAAACCGTGCATCTATCTTGCGTCAAGATTAGCACTATCTCCAAACGGAAAGAAGTGACATTCCACATGACCCACGTCACCTAGGGGTTCTGTTGGGTGCATCTAAAATGATTTCCTTTCCTATGGTACGTTCGACGCAAACCGTGCACCTATCTTGCATCAAGATTAGCACAATGTCCAAACGTACCAAAATGAGCTACCACTTGAGCCTCGTCACCTAGTGGTTCCATCAGGTGCAACCAAAATGATTTTGGAGCCTATGGTACAGTCTAGTGCAAACCATGCACCTATCTTGCACCGACGGTAACACTACCTCCAAACTGGAAAGAAGAAAGATTCCACATGACCCACATCACCAAGGAGGTCCATTGGGTGCATCAAAAATGATTTCCTAGCCTATGGTACGTTCGACGCAAACCGAGCCCTTATCTTGCGTCAAGAATAGCACTATCTCTAAACGGACCAAAACGAGCTTCCACTTGAGCCTCGTCACGTAGTGGTACCCTCGGTTGCATCCAAAATGATCTCAGAACCTATGCTACGTCTAGCACAAACTATGCACCTAGCTTGCACCGACACTAACACTGTCTCCAAACGGAAAGAAGTGAGATTCCACATAACCCACGTCACCTAGGAGTTCCATTGGGTGCATCCAAAATGATTTCCTAGCCTATGGTACGTTCAACGCAAACCATGCACCTATCTTGCGTCAAGATTGGCACTATCTCCAAATGTACCGAAATGAGATTCCACTTGAGCCTCGTCACCTAGTGGTACCATCGGGTGCGACCAAAACGATTTCTGAGCCTATGGTACGTCTAGTGCACAAACCATGCACCTATCTTGCACCGACGCTAACACTACCTCCAAATGGAAAGAAGAAAGATTCCACATGACCCACATCACCAAGGAGGTCCATTGGGTGCATCAAAAATGATTTCCTAGCCTACTGGTACGTTCGACGCAAACCGAGCACTTATCTTGCGTCAAGAATAGCACTATCTCTAAACGGACCGAAACGAGCTTCCACTTGAGCCTCGTCACGTAGTGGTACCCTCGGTTGCATCCAAAACTGATCTCAGAGGCATATGGTACGTCTAGCACAAACCATGCACCTAGCTTGCACCGACACTAACACTGTCTCCAAACGGAAAGAAGTGAGATTCCACATAACCCACGTCACCTAGGAGTTCTATTGGGTGCATTCAAAATGATATCCTGGCCTATGGTACGTTCGACGCAAACCATGCACCTATCTTGCGTCAAGATTAGCACTATCTCCAAATGTACCGAAATGAGCTTCCACTTGAGCCTCGTCACCTAGTGGTACGATCGGGTGCGACCAAAACGATTTCTGAGCCTATGGTATGTCTAGTGCAAACCATGCACCTATCTTGCACTAACGCTAACACTACCTCCAAACGGAAAGAAGAAAGATTCCACATGACCCACATCACCAAGGAGGTCCATTGGGTGCATCAAAAATGATTTCCTAGCCTATGGTACGTTCGACGCAAACCGTGAACCTATCTTGCGTCAAGATTAGCACTATGTCCAAACATACCGAAATGAGCTACCACTTGAGCCTCGTCACCTAGTGGTACCATCGGTTGCGTCCAAAATGATCTTAGAGCCTATGGTACGTTTAGCGCAAACCATGCACCTAGCTTGCTCCGACACTAACACTGTCTCCAAATGGAAAGAAGTGAGATTCCACATAACCCACGTCACCTAGGAGTTCCATTAGGTGCATCCAAAATGATTTCCTATCCTATGGTACGTTCGACGCAAACCGTGCACCTATCTTGCGTCAATATTAGCACTATGTCCAAACGTACCGAAATGAGCTTCCACTTGAGGCTCGTCACCTAGTGGTACCATCGGGTGCGACCAAAATGATTTTTGAGCCTATGGTACGTCTAGTGCAAACCATGCACCTATCTTGCACCGACGCTAACACTACCTCCAAATAGAAAGAAGAGAGATTCCACATGACCCACATCACCAAGGAGCTCCATCGGGTGCATGCAAAATGATTTCCGAGCCTATGTTACGCTCGACGCAAACCGTGCACCTATCTTGCGTCAAGATTAGCACTATCTCCAAACAGAAAGAAGTGACATTCCACATGACCCACGTCACCTAGGAGTTCTATTGGGTGCATCCAAAATGATTTCCTATCCTATGGTTACTTTCGACTGCAAACCGTGCACCTATCTTGCATCAAGATTAGCACTATGTCTAAATGTACCAAAATGAGCTACCACTTGAGCCTCGTCACCTAGTGGTACCATCGGGTGCGACCAAAACAATTTCTGAGCCTATGGTACGTCTAGTGCAAACCATGCAACTATCTTGCACCTACTGCTAACACTACCTCCAAACAAAAAGAGGAGAGATTCCACATGACCCACATCACCAAGGAGGTCCATTGGGTGCATCAAAAATGATTTCCTAGCCTATGTTACGTTCGACGCAAACCGAGCACTTATCTTGCGTCAAGAATAGCACTATCTCTAAACGGACCGAAACCGAGCTTCCACTTGAGCCTCGTCACGTAGTGGTACCCTCGGTTGCGACCAAAACGATCTCAGAGCCTATGGTACGTCTAGTACAAACCATGCACCTAGCTTGCACCGACACTAACACTATCTCCAAACGGAAAGAAGTGAGATTCCACATAACCCATGTCACCTAGGAGTTCCATTGGGTGCATCCAAAATGATTTCCTAGCCTATGGTACGTTCGACGCAAGACCATGCACCTATCTTGCGTCAAGATTAGCACTATCTCCAAATGTACCGAAATGAGCTTCCACTTGAGCCTCGTCACCTAGTGGTACCATCGGGTGCGACCAAAATGATTTCTGAGCCTATGGTACGTCTAGTGCAAACCGTGCACCTATCTTGCACCAACGCTAACACTACCTCCAAACGGAAAGAAGAAAGATTCCACATGACCCACATCACCAAGGAGGTCCATTGGGTGCATAAAAATGATTTCCTAGCCTATGGTACGTTCGACGCAAACCGTGCACCTATCTTGCGTCAAGATTAGCAGTATGTCCAAACATACCGAAATGAGCATCCACTTGAGCCTCGTCACCGAGTGGTACCATCAGGTGCGACCAAAACGATTTTTGAGCCTATGGTACGTCTAGTGCAAACTATGCACCTATCTTGCACCGATGCTAACACTACCTCCAAAGATAGATTCCACATGACACACGTCACCAAGGAGCTCCAATGGGTGCATGCAAAATGAATTCCGAGCCTATGTTACGCTCGACGCAAATCGTGCATCTATCTTGCGTCAAGATTAGCACTATCTCCAAACGGAAAGAAGTGACATTCCACATGACCCACGTCACCTAGGGGTTCTGTTGGGTGCATCTAAAATGATTTCCTATCCTATGGTACGTTCGACGCAAACCGTGCACCTATCTTGCATCAAGATTAGCACAATGTCCAAATGTACCAAAATGAGCTACCACTTGAGCCTCGTCACCTAGTGGTACCATCGGGTGCAACCAAAATGATTTCGGAGCCTATGGTACGTCTAGTGCAAACCATGCACCTATCTTGCACCGACGGTAACACTACCTTCCAAACGGAAAGAAGAAAGATTCCACATGACCCACATCACCAAGGAGGTCCATTGGGTGCATCAAAAATGATTTCCTAGCCTATGGTACGTTCGACGCAAACCGAGCACTTATCTTGCGTCAAGAATAGCACTATCTCTAAACGGACCAAAACGAGCTTCCACTTGAGCCTCGTCACGTAGTGGTACCCTCGGTTGCATCCAAAATGATCTCAGAACCTATGCTACGTCTAGCACAAACTATGCACCTAGCTTGCACCGACACTAACACTGTCTCCAAACAGAAAGAAGTGAGATTCCACATAACCCACGTCACCTAGGAGTTCCATTGGGTGCATCCAAAATGATTTCCTAGCCTATGGTACGTTCAACGCAAACCATGCACCTATCTTGCGTCAAGATTGGCACTATCTCCAAATGTACCAAAATGAGCTTCCACTTGAGCCTCATCACCTAGTGGTACCATCGGGTGCGACCAAAACGATTTCTGAGCCTATGGTACGTCTAGTGCAAACCATGCACCTATCTTGCACCGACGCTCACACTACCTCCAAATGGAAAGAAGAAAGATTCCACATGACCCACATCACCAAGGAGGTCCATTGGGTGCATCAAAAATGATTTCCTAGACTATGGTACGTTCGACGCAAACCGAGCACTTATCTTGCGTCAAGAATAGCACTATCTCTAAACGAACCGAAACGAGCTTCCACTTGAGCCTCGTCACGTAGTGGTACCCTCGGTTGCATCCAAAACGATCTCAGAGCCAATGGTACGTCTAGCACAAACCATGCACCTAGCTTGCACCGACACTTACACTGTCTCCAAAACGGAAAGAAGTGAGATTCCAAATAACCCACGTCACCTAGGAGTTCTATTGGGTGCATTCAAAATGATATCCTGGCCTATGGTACGTTCGACGCAAACCATGCACCTATCTTGCGTCAAGATTAGCAGTATCTCCAAATGTACCAAAATGAGCTTCCACTTGAGCCTTGTCACCTAGTGGTACCATCGGGTGTCACCAAAACGATTTCTGAGCCTATGGTATGTCTAGTGCAAACCATGCAACTATCTTGCACTAACGCTAACACTACCTCCAAACAGAAAGAAGAAAGATTCCACATGACCCACATCACCAAGGAGGTCCATTGGGTGCATCAAAAATGATTTCCTAGCCTATGGTACGTTCGACGCAAACCGTGAACCTATCTTGCGTCAAGATTAGCACTATGTCCAAACATACCGAAATGGGCTACCACTTGAGCCTCGTCACCTAGTGGTACCATCGGTTGCGTCCAAAATGATCTTAGAGCCTATGGTACGTTTAGCGCAAACCATGCACCTAGCTTGCTCCAACACTAACACTGTCTCCAAATGGAAAGAAGTGAGATTCCACATAACCCACGTCACCTAGGAGTTCCATTAGGTGCATCCAAAATGATTTCCTATCCTATGGTACGTTCGACGCAAACCGTGCACCTATCTTGCGTCAATATTAGCACTATGTCCAAACGTACCGAAATGAGCTTCCACTTGAGGCTCGTCACCTAGTGGTACCATCGGGTGCGACCAAAATGATTTTTGAGCCTATGGTACGTCTAGTGCAAACCATGCACCTATCTTGCACCGACACTAACACTACCTCCAAATAGAAAGAAGAGAGATTCCACATGACCCACATCACCAAGGAGCTCCATCGGGTGCATGCAAAATGATTTCCGAGCCTATGTTATGCTCGACGCAAACCGTGCACCTATCTTGCGTCAAGATTAGCACTATCTCCAAACAGAAAGAAGTGACATTCCACATGACCCACGTCACCTAGGAGTTCTATTGGGTGCATCCAAAATGATTTCCTATCCTATGGTTACTTTCGATGCAAACCCGTGCACCTATCTTGCATCAAGATTAGCACTATGTCTAAATGTACCAAAATGAGCTACCACTTGAGCCTCGTCACCTAGTGGTACCATCGGGTGCGACCAAAACAATTTCTGAGCCTATGGTACGTCTAGTGCAAACCATGCACCTATCTTGCACCTATGCTAACACTACCTCCAAACAAAAAGAGGAGAGATTCCACATGACCCACATCACGAAGGAGGTCCATTGGGTGCATCAAAAATGATTTCCTAGCCTATGTTATGTTCGACGCAAACCGAGCACTTATCTTGCGTCAAGAATAGCACTATCTCTAAACGGACCGAAACCGAGCTTCCACTTGAGCCTCGTCACATAGTGGTACCCTCGGTTGCGACCAAAACGATCTCAGAGCCTATGGTACGTCTAGTACAAACCATGCACCTAGCTTGCACCGACACTAACACTGTCTCCAAACGGAAAGAAGTGAGATTCCACATAACCCACGTCACCTAGGAGTTCCATTGGGTGCATCCAAAATGATTTCCTAGCCTATGGTACGTTCGACGAAGACCATGCACCTATCTTGCGTCAAGATTAGCACTATCTCCAAATGTACCGAAATGAGCTTCCACTTGAGCCTCGTCACCTAGTGGTACCATCGGGTGCGACCAAAATGATTTCTGAGCCTATGGTACGTCTAGTGCAAACCGTGCACCTATCTTGCACCAACGCTAACACTACCTCCAAATGGAAAGAAGAAAGATTCCACATGACCCACATCACCAAGGAGGTCCATTGGGTGCATAAAAATGATTTCCTAGCCTATGGTACGTTCGACGCAAACCGTGCACCTATCTTGCGACAAGATTAGCAGTATGTCCAAACGTACCGAAATGAGCATCCACTTGAGCCTCGTCACCGAGTGGTACCATCAGGTGCGACCAAAACGATTTTTGAGCCTATGGTACGTCTAGTGCAAACTATGCACCTATCTTGCACCGATGCTAACACTACCTCCAAAGATAGATTCCACATGACACACGTCACCAAGGAGCTCCAATGGGTGCATGCAAAATGAATTCCGAGCCTATGTTACGCTCGACGCAAATCGTGCATCTATCTTGCGTCAAGATTAGCACTATCTCCAAACGGAAAGAAGTGACATTCCACATGACCCACGTCACCTAGGGGTTCTGTTGGGTGCATCTAAAATGATTTCCTATCCTATGGTACGTTCGACGCAAACCGTGCACCTATCTTGCATCAAGATTAGCACAATGTCCAAATGTACCAAAATGAGCTACCACTTGAGCCTCGTCACCTAGTGGTACCATCGGGTGCAACCAAAATGATTTCGGAGCCTATGGTACGTCTAGTGCAAACCATGCACCTATCTTGCACCGACGGTAACACTACCTTCAAACGGAAAGAAGAAAGATTCCACATGACCCACATCACCAAGGAGGTCCATTGGGTGCATCAAAAATGATTTCCTAGCCTATGGTACGTTCGACGCAAACCGAGCACTTATCTTGCGTCAAGAATAGCACTATCTCTAAACGGACCAAAACGAGCTTCCACTTGAGCCTCGTCACGTAGTGGTACCCTCGGTTGCATCCAAAATGATCTCAGAACCTATGCTACGTCTAGCACAAACTATGCACCTAGCTTGCACCGACACTAACACTGTCTCCAAACAGAAAGAAGTGAGATTCCACATAACCCACGTCACCTAGGAGTTCCATTGGGTGCATCCAAAATGATTTCCTAGCCTATGGTACGTTCAACGCAAACCATGCACCTATCTTGCGTCAAGATTGGCACTATCTCCAAATGTACCGAAATGAGCTTCCACTTGAGCCTCAGTCACCTAGTGGTACCATCGGGTGCGACCAAAACGATTTCTGAGCCTATGGTACGTCTAGTGCAAACCATGCACCTATCTTGCACCGACGCTCACACTACCTCCAAATGGAAAGAAGAAAGATTCCACATGACCCACATCACCAAGGAGGTCGATTGGGTGCATCAAAAATGATTTCCTAGACTATGGTACGTTCGACGCAAACCGAGCACTTATCTTGCGTCAAGAATAGCACTATCTCTAAACGAACCGAAACGAGCTTCCACTTGAGCCTCGTCACGTAGTGGTACCCTCGGTTGCATCCAAAACGATCTCAGAGCCAATGGTACGTCTAGCACAAACCATGCACCTAGCTTGCACCGACACTTACACTGTCTCCAAACGGAAAGAAGTGAGATTCCACATAACCCACGTCACCTAGGAGTTCTATTGGGTGCATTCAAAATGATATCCTGGCCTATGGTACGTTCGACGCAAACCATGCACCTATCTTGCGTCAAGATTAGCAGTATCTCCAAATGTACCGAAATGAGCTTCCACTTGAGCCTTGTCACCTAGTGGTACCATCGGGTGTGACCAAAACGATTTCTGAGCCTATGGTATGTCTAGTGCAAACCATGCAACTATCTTGCACTAACGCTAACACTACCTCCAAACAGAAAGAAGAAAGATTCCACATGACCCACATCACCAAGGAGGTCCATTGGGTGCATCAAAAATGATTTCCTAGCCTATGGTACGTTCGACGCAAACCGTGAACCTATCTTGCGTCAAGATTAGCACTATGTCCAAACATACCGAAATGAGCTACCACTTGAGCCTCGTCACCTAGTGGTACCATCGGTTGCGTCCAAAACGATCTCAGAGCCTATGGTACGTTTAGCGCAAACCATGCACCTAGCTTGCTCCGACACTAACACTGTCTCCAAATGGAAAGAAGTGAGATTCCACATAACCCACATCACCTAGGAGTTCCATTGGGTGCATCCAAAATGATTTCCTATCCTATGGTACGTTCGACGCAAACCGTGCACCTATCTTGCGTCAATATTAGCACTATATCCAAACGTACCGAAATGAGCTTCCACTTGAGGCTCGTCACCTAGTGGTACCATCAGGTGCGACCAAAATGATTTTTGAGCCTATGGTACGTCTAGTGCAAACCATGCACCTATCTTGCACCGACACTAACACTACCTCCAAATAGAAAGAAGAGAGATTCCACATTACCCACATCACCAAGGAGCTCCATCGGGTGCATGCAAAATGATTTCCGAGCCTATGTTATGCTCGACACAAACCGTGCACCTATCTTGCGTCAAGATTAGCACTATCTCCAAACGGAAAGAAGTGACATTCCACATGACCCACGTCACCTAGGAGTTCTATTGGGTGCATCTAAAATGATTTCCTATCCTATGGTTCTTTCGACGCAACCCGTGCACCAATCTTGCATCAAGATTAGCACTATGTCTAAATGTTCCAAAATGAGCTACCACTTGAGCCTCGTCACCTAGTGGTACCATCGGGTGCGACCAAAACAATTTCTGAGCCTATGGTACGTCTAGTGCAAACCATGCACCTATCTTGCACCTACGCTAACACTACCTCCAAACAAAAAGAGGAGAGATTCCACATGACCCACATCACCAAGGAGGTCCATTGGGTGCATCAAAAATGATTTCCTAGCCTATGTTACGTTCGACGCAAACCGAGCACTTATCTTGCGTCAAGAATAGCACTATCTCTAAACGGACCGAAACCAGCTTCCACTTGAGCCTTGTCACGTAGTGGTACCCTCGGTAGCGACCAAAACGATCTCAGAGCCTATGGTACGTCTAGTACAAACCATGCACCTAGCTTGCACCGACACTAACACTGTCTCCAAACGGAAAGAAGTGAGATTCCACATAACCCACGTCACCTTAGGAGTTCCATTGGGTGCATCCAAAATGATTTCCTAGCCTATGGTACGTTCGACGAAGACCATGCACCTATCTTGCGTCAAGATTAGCACTATCTCCAAATGTACCGAAATGAGCTTCCACTTGAGCCTCGTCACCTAGTGGTACCATCGGGTGCGACCAAAATGATTTCTGAGCCTATGGTACGTCTAGTGCAAACCGTGCACCTATCTTGCACCAACGCTAACACTACCTCCAAACGGAAAGAAGAAAGATTCCACATGACCCACATCACCAAGGAGGTCCACTGGGTGCATAAAAATGATTTCCTAGCCTATGGTACGTTCGACGCAAACCGTGCACCTATCTTGCGTCAAGATTAGCAGTATGTCCAAACGTACCAAAATGAGCATCCAATTGAGCCTCGTCACCGAGTGGTACCATCGGGTGCGACCAAAATGATTTTTGAGCCTATGGTACGTCTAGTGCAAACTATGCACCTATCTTGCACCGACGCTAACACTACCTCCAAATAGAAAGAAGACAGATTCCACATGACCCACGTCACCAAGGAGCTCCAATGGGTGCATGCAAAATGAATTCCGAGCCTATGTTACGCTCGACGCAAACCGTGCATCTATCTTGCGTCAAGATTAGCACTATCTCCAAATGGAAAGAAGTGACATTCCACATGACCCACGTCTCCTAGGGGTTCTGTTGGGTGCATCTAAAATGATTTCCTATCCTATGGTACGTTCGACGCAAACCGTGCACCTATCTTGCATCAAGATTAGCACAATGTCCAAACATACCAAAATGAGCTACCACTTGAGCCTCGTCACCTAGTGGTACCATCGGGTGCAACCAAAATGATTTCGGAGCCTATGGTACGTCTAGTGCAAACCATGCACCTATCTTGCACCGACGGTAACACTACCTCCAAACGGAAAGAAGAAAGATTCCACATGACCCACATCACCAAGGAGGTCCATTGGGTGCATCAAAAATAATTTCCTAGCCTATGGTACGTTCGACGCAAACCGAGCACTTATCTTGCGTCAAGAATAGCACTATCTCTAAACGGACCGAAACGAGCTTCCACTTGAGCCTCGTCACGTAGTGGTACCCTCGGTTGCATCCAAAACGATCTCAGAACCTATGCTACGTCTAGCGCAAACCATGCACCTAGCTTGCTCCAACACTAACACTGTCTCCAAATGGAAAGAAGTGAGATTCCACATAACCCACGTCACCTAGGAGTTCCATTGGGTGCATCCAAAATGATTTCCTATCCTATGGTACGTTCGACGCAAACCGTGCAGCTATCTTGCATCAAGATTAGCACTATGTCCAAACATACCGAAATGAGCTTCCACTTGAGGCCCGTCACCTAGTGGTACCATCGAGTGCAACCAAAATGATTTCGGAGCCTATGGTACGTCCAGCGCAAACCATGCACCTATCTTGCACCGATGGTAACACTACCTCCAAATAGAAAGAGGAGAGATTCCACATGACCCACATCACCAAGGAGGTCCATTGGATGCATCAAAAATGATTTCCTAGCCTATGGTACGTTCGACGCAAACGGTGCACTTATCTTGCGTCAAGATTAGAACTATCTCTATACGGACCGAAAAGAGCTTCCACTTGAGCCTCGTCACCTAGTGGTACCATCGGTTACGTCCAAAACGATCTCAGAGCCTATGGTACGTTTAGCGAAGACCATGCACCTAGCTTGTCCCGACACTAACACTATCTCCAAATAGAAAGATTTGAGATTCCACATAACCCACGTCACCTAGGAGTTCCATTGGGTGCATCCAAAATGATTTCCTATCCTATGGTACGTTCGACGCAAACCGTGCACCTATCTTGCGTCAAGATTAGCACTATGTCCAAACGTACCGAAATGAGCTTCCACTTGAGGCTCGTCACCTAGTGGTACCATCGGGTGCGACCAAAACGATTTTTGAGCCTATGGTACATCTAGTGCAAGCCATGCACCTATCTTGCACCGACGCTAACACTACCTCCAAATAGAAAGAAGAGAGATTCCACATGACCCACATCACCAAGGAGGTCCATTGGATGCATCAAAAATGATTTCCTAGCCTATGGTACGTTCGACGCAAACCGTGAACCTATCTTGCGTCAAGATTAGCACTATGTCCAAACGTACCGAAATGAGCTACCACTTGAGCCTCGTCACCAAGTGGTACCATCGGTTGCGTCCAAAACGATCTCAGAGCCTATGGTACGTTTAGCGCAAACCATGCACCTAGCTTGCTCCAACACTAACACTGTCTCCAAACGGAAAGAAGTGAGATTCCACATAACCCACGTCACCTAGGAGCTCCATTGGGTGCGTGCAAAATGATTTCTGAGCCTATGTTACACTCGACGCAAACCGTGCACCTATCTTGCGTCAAGATTAGCACTATCTCCAAACGGAAAGAAGTGACATTCCACATGACCCACGTCACCTAGGAGTTCTATTAGGTGCATCCAAAATGATTCCTATCCTATGGTACTTTCGATGCAAATCGTGCACCTATCTTGCATCAAGGTTAGCACTATGTCTAAATGTACCAAAATGAGCTACCACTTGAGCCTCGTCACCTAGTGGTACCATCGGGTGCGACCAAAACAATTTCTGAGCCTATGGTACGTCTAGTGCAAACCAAGCACCTATCTTGCACCTACGCTAACACTACCTCCAAACAGAAAGAGGAGAGATTCCACATGACCCACATCACCAAGGAGGTCCATTGGGTGCATCAAAAATGATTTCCTAGCTTATGGTACGTTCGACGCAAACCGTGCGCTTATCTTGCGTCAAGATTAGCACTATCTCTAAACGGACCGAAACGAGCTTCCACTTGAGCCTCGTCACCTAGTGCTACCCTCGTTGCGTCCAAAATGATCTCAAAGCCTATGGTACGTCTAGCGCAAACCATGCACCTAGCTTGCACCAACACTAACACTGTCTCCAAATGGAAAGAAGTGAGATTCCACATAACCCACGTCACCTAGGAGTTCCATTGGGTGCATCCGAAATGATTTCCTAGCCTATGGTACGTTCACACAAAACCGTGCACCAATCTTGCGTCATGATTAACACTATCTCCAAATGTACCGAAATGAGCTTCCACTTGAGCCTCGTTACCTAGTTGTACCATCGGGTGTGACCAAAATGATTTCTGAGCCTATGGTATGTCTAGTGCAAACCATGCACCTATCTTGCACTGACTCTAACACCTCCTCCAAACGGAAAGAAGAAGCATTCCACATGACCCACATCACTAAGGAGGTCCATTGGGTGCATCAAAAATGATTTCCTAGCCTATGGTATGTTCGACGCAAACCGTGCACCTATCTTGCATCAAGATTAGCACTGTGTCCAAACATACCGAAATGAGCTTCCACTTGAGCCTCGTCACCTAGTGGTACCATCGGGTGCGACCAAAATGATTTTTGGGCCTATGGTATGTCTAGTGCAAACCATGCACATATCTTGCACCGAAGCTAACACTACCTCCAAACGGAAAGAAGAAAGATTTCACATGACCCACATCACCAAGGAGGTCCATTGGGTGCATCAAAAATGATTTCCTAGCCTATGGTACGTTCGACGCAAACCGTGCACTTATCTTGCGTCAAGATTAGCACTATCTCTAAACGGACCGAAACGAGCTTCCACTTGAGCCTCGTCACCTAGTGGTACCATCGGTTGCGTCCAAAATGATCTCAGAGCCTATGGTACGTCTAGCGCAAACCATGCACCTAGCTTGCTCCAACACTAACACAGTCTCCAAACAGAAAGAAGTGAGATTCCACATAACCCACGTCACCTAGGAGTTCCATTGGGTGCATCCAAAATGATTTCCTATCCTATGGTATGTTCGACGCAAACCATGCACCTATCTTGCGTCAAGATTAGCACTATGTGCAAACGTACCGAAATGAGCTTCCACTTGAGGCTCGTCACCTAGTGGTACCATCAGGTGCAACGATTTCGGAGCCTATGGTACGTCTAGCGCAAACCATGCACCTATCTTGCACCGACGGTAACACTACCTCCAAATAGAAAGAGGAGAGATTCCACATGACCCACATCACAAAGGAGGTCCATTGGGTGCATCAAAAATGATTTCCTAGCCTATGGTACGTTCGACGCAAACCATGCGCTTATCTTGCGTCAAGATTAGCACTGTCTCTAAACGGACCGAAACAAGCTTCCACTTGAGCCTCGTCACCTAGTGGTACCATCGGTTGTGTCCAAAACAATCTCAGAGCCTATGGTACATGTAGCGCAGACCATGCACCTAGCTTGCTCTGACACTAACACTGTCTCCAAACAGAAAGA
The DNA here is from genome assembly GCF_019320115.1 of Miscanthus floridulus. Taxonomy (NCBI): domain Eukaryota; kingdom Viridiplantae; phylum Streptophyta; class Magnoliopsida; order Poales; family Poaceae; genus Miscanthus; species Miscanthus floridulus. The sequence goes on along the minus strand of NC_089590.1, from coordinate 26,063,816 downwards.
AGTGAGATTCCACATAACCCACATCACCTAGGAGTACCATTAGGTGCATCCAAATTGATTTCCTATCCTATGGTACGTTCGACGCAAACCGTGCACCTATCTTGCATCAAGATTAGCACTATGTCCAAACATACCGAAATGAGCTTCCACTTGAGCCTCGTCACCTAGTGGTACCATCGGGTGCGACCAAAATGATTTTTGGGCCTATGGTATGTCTAGTGCAAACCATGCACGTATCTTGCACCGAAGCTAACACTACCTCCAAACGGAAAGAAGAAAGATTTCACATGACCCACATCACCAAGGAGGTCCATTGGGTGCATCAAAAATGATTTCCTAGCCTATGGTATGTTCGACGCAAACCGTGCACTTATCTTGCGTCAAGATTAGCACTATCTCTAAACGGACCGAAACGAGCTTCCACTTGAGCCTCGTCACCTAGTGGTACCATCGGTTGCATCCAAAATGATCTCAGAGCCTATGGTACGTCTAGCGCAAACCATGCACCTAGCTTGCTCCAACACTAACACTGTCTCCAAACGGAAAGAAGTGAGATTCCACATAACCCACGTCACCTAGGAGTTCCATTGGGTGCATCAAAAATGATTTCCTAGCCTATGGTATGTTCGACGCAAACCGTGCACTTATCTTGCGTCAAGATTAGCACTACCTCTAAACGGACCGAAACGAGCTTCCACTTGAGCCTCGTCACCTAGTGGTACCATCGGTTGCATCCAAAATGATCTCAGAGCCTATGGTACGTCTAGCGCAAACCATGCACCTATCTTGCACCGACGGTAACACTACCTCCAAACAGAAAGAGGAGAGATTCCACATGACCCACATCACAAAGGAGGTCCATTGGGTGCATCAAAAATGATTTCCTAGCCTATGGTACGTTCGACGCAAACCATGCGTGTATCTTGCGTCAAGATTAGCACTATCTCTAAACGGACCGAAACAAGCTTCCACTTGAGCGTCGTTACCTAGTGGTACCATCGGTTGTGTCCAAAACAATCTCAGAGCCTATGGTACGTGTAGCGCAGACCATGCACCTAGCTTGCTCTGACACTAACACTGTCTCCAAACAGAAAGAAGTGAGATTCCACATAACCCACATCACCTAGGAGTACCATTAGGTGCATCCAAATTGATTTCCTATCCTATGGTACGTTCGACGCAAACCGTGCACCTATCCTGCATCAAGATTAGCACTATGTGCAAACGTACCGAAATGAGCTTCCACTTGAGGCTCGTCACCTAGTGGTACCATCGGGTGCGACCAAAACGATTTTTGAGCCTATGGCACGTCAAGTGCAAACCATGCACCTATCTTGCACCGACGCTAACACTACCTCCAAGTAGAAAGAAGACAGATTCCACATGACCCACGTCACCAAGGAGCTCCAATGGGTGCATGCAAAATGAATTCCGAGCCTATGTTACGCTCGACGCAAACCGTGCATCTATCTTGCGTCAAGATTAGCACTATCTCCAAATGGAAAGAAGTGACATTCCACATGACCCACGTCACCTAGGGGTTCTGTTGGGTGCATCTAAAATGATTTCCTATCCTATGGTACGTTCGACGCAAACTGTGCACCTATCTTGCATCAAGATTGGCACAATGTCCAAACGTACCAAAATGAGCTACCACTTGAGCCTCGTCACCTAGTGGTACCATCGGGTGCAACCAAAATGATTTCGGAGCGTATGGTACGTCTAGTGTAAACCATGCACCTATCTTGCACCGACGGTAACACTACCTCCAAACGGAAAGAAGAAAGATTCCACATGACCCACATCACCAAGGAGGTCCATTGGGTGCATCAAAAATGATTTCCTAGCCTATGGTACGTTCGACGCAAACCGTGCGCTTATCTTGCATCAAGATTAGCACTACCTCTAAACGGACCGAAACGAGCTTCCACTTGAGCCTCGTCACCTAGTGGTACCCTCGGTTGCGTCCAAAATGATCTCAAAGCCTATGGTACGTCTAGCGCAAACCATGCACCTAGCTTGCACCAACACAAACACTATCTCCAAATGGAAAGAAGTGAGATTCCACATAACCCACGTCACCTAGGAGTTCCATTGGGTGCATCCGAAATGATTTCCTAGCCTATGGTACGTTCGACACAAACCGTGCACCAATCTTGCGTCAAGATTAACACTATCTCCAAATGTACCGAAATGAGCTTCCACTTGAGCCTCGTTACCTAGTCGTACCATCGGGTGTGACCAAAATGATTTCTGAGCCTATGGTATGTCTAGTGCAAACCATGCACCTATCTTGCACTGACTTTAACACCTCCTCCAAATGGAAAGAAGAAGCATTCCACATGACCCACATCACTAAGGAGGTCCATTGGGTGCATCAAAAATGATTTCCTAGCCTATGGTATGTTCGACGCAAACCGTGTACCTATCTTGCATCAAGATTAGCACTATGTCCAAACATACCGAAATGAGCTTCCACTTGAGCCTCGTCACCTAGTGGTACCATCGGGTGCGACCAAAATGATTTTTGGGCCTATGGTATGTCTAGTGCAAACCATGCACGTATCTTGCACCGAAGCTAACACTACCTCCAAACGGAAAGAAGAAAGATTTCACATGACCCACATCACCAAGGAGGTCCATTGGGTGCATCAAAAATGATTTCCTAGCCTATGGTACGTTCGACGCAAACCGTGCACTTATCTTGCGTCAAGATTAGCACTATCTCTAAACGGACCGAAACGAGCTTCCACTTGAGCCTCGTCACCTAGTGGTACCATCGGCTGCGTCCAAAATGATCTCAGAGCCTATGGTACGTCTAGCGCAAACCATGCACCTAGCTTGCTCCAACACTAACACTGTCTCCAAACGGAAAGAAGTGAGATTCCACATAACCCACGTCACCTAGGAGTTCCATTGGGTGCATCCAAAATGATTTCCTATCCTATGGTATGTTCGACGCAAACCATGCACCTATCTTGCGTCAAGATTAGCACTATGTGCAAACGTACCGAAATGAGCTTCCACTTGAGGCTCGTCACCTAGTGGTACCATCGGGTGCAACCATTTCGGAGCCTATGGTACGTATAGCGCAAACCTTGCACCTATCTTGCACCGACGGTAACACTACCTCCAAATAGAAAGAGGAGAGATTCCACATGACCCACATCACAAAGGAGGTCCATTGGGTGCATCAAAAATGATTTCCTAGCCTATGGTACGTTCGACGCAAACCGTGCGCTTATCTTGCGCCAAGATTAGCACTATCTCTAAATGGACCGAAACGAGCTTCCACTTGAGCCTCGTCACCTAGTGGTACCATCGGTTGCATCCAAAACAATCTCAGAGCCTATGGTACGTCTAGCGCAAACCATGCACCTGGCGCAGACCATGCACCTAGCTTGCTCCGACACTAACACTGTCTCCAAACAGAAAGAAGTGAGATTCCACATAACCCATGTCACCTAGGAGTACCATTAGGTGCATCCAAATTGATTTCCTATCCTATGGTGCGTTCGATGCAAACCGTGCACCTATCTTGTGTCAAGATTAGCACTATGTGCAAACGTACCGAATGAGCTTCCACTTGAGGCTCGTCACCTAGTGGTACCATCGGGTGCAACAATTTTTGAGCCTATGGTACGTCTAGTGCAAACCATGCACCTATCTTGCACCGACGCTAACACTACCTCCAAACGAAAAGAAGATAGATTCCACATGACCCACGTCACCAAGGAGCTCCATCGGGTGCATGCAAAATGATTTCCAAGCCTATGTTATGTTCGACGCAAACCGTGCACCTATCTTGCATCAAAATTAGCACTATCTCCAAATGTACCGAAATGAGCTTTCACTTGAGCCTCGTCACCTAGTGGTACCATCGGGTGCGACCAAAATGGTTTCTGAGCCTATGGTACGTCTAGTGCAAACCATGCACCTATCTTGCACCGAAGCTAACACTACCTCCAAACAGAAAGAAGAAAGATTTCACATGACCCACATCACCAAGGAGGTCCATTGGGTGCATCAAAAATGATTTCCTAGCCTATGGTACGTTCGACGCAAATCGTGCACTTATCTTGCGTCAAGATTAGCACTATCTCTAAATGGACCGAAACGAGCTTCCACTTGAGCCTCGTCACCTAGTGGTACCATCGGTTGCGTCCAAAACGATCTCAGAGCCTATGGTATGTCTAGCACAAACCATGCACCTAGCTTGCTCCGACACTAACACTATCTCCAAACGGAAAGAAGTGAGATTCCGCATAACTCACATCACCTAGGAGTTCCATTGGGTGCATCCAAAATGATTTCCTATCCTATGGTACGTTCAACGCAAACCGTGCACCTATCTTGCGTGAAGATTAGCACTATGTCCAAACGTACCAAAATGAGCTTCCACTTGAGGCTCGTCACCTAGTGGTACCATCGGGTGCAACCAAAACGATTTCGGAGCCTATGGTACGTCTAGCGCAAACCATGCACCTATCTTGCACCGACGGTAACACTACCTCCAAACAGAAAGAGGAGAGATTCCACTTGACCCACATCACCAAGGAGGTCCATTGGGTGCATCAAAAATGATTTCCTAGCCTATGGTACGTTCGACGCAAACCGTGCGCTTATCTTGCGTCAAGATTAGCACTATCTCTAAACGGACCGAAACAAGCTTCCACTTGAGCCTCGTAACCTAGTGGTACCATCGGTTGCGTCCAAAACGATCTCAGAGCCTATGGTACGTTTAGCGTAGACCATGCACCTAGCTTGCTCCGACACTAACACTGTCTCCAAACGGAAAGAACTGAGATTCCACATAACCCACGTCACCTAGGAGTTTCATTGGGTGCATCCAAAATGATTTCCTATCCTATGGTACATTCGATGCAAACCGTGCACCTATCTTGCATCAAGATTAGCACTATGTGCAAACGTACCGAAATGAGCTTCCACTTGAGGCTCGTCACCTAGTGGTACCATCGGGTGTGACCAAAACAATTTTGAGCCTATGGTACGTCTAGTGCAAACCATGCACCTATCTTGCACCGACGCTAACACTACCTCCAAATAGAAAGAAGAGAGATTCCACATGACCCACGTCACCAAGGAGCTCCATCGGGTGCATGCAAAATGATTTCCGAGCCTATGTTACGCTCGACGCAAACCGTGCACCTATCTTGCGTCAAGATTAGCACTATCTCCAAACAGAAAGAAGTGACATTCCACAGGACCCACATCACCTAGGAGTTCCATTAGGTGCATCCAAAATGATTTCCTATCCTATGGTACGTTCGACGCAAACCGTGCACCTATCTTGCATCAAGATTAGCACTATGTCCAAACATACCGAAATGAGCTTCCACTTGAGCCTCGTCACCTAGTGGTACCATCGGGTGCGACCAAAACAATTTCTGAGCCTATGGTACGTCTAGTGCAAACCATGCACCTATCTTGCACCTACGCTAACACTACCTCCAAACAGAAAGAGGAGAGATTCCACATGACCCACATCACCAAGGAGGTCCATTAGGTGCATCAAAAATGATTTCCTAGCCTATGTTACGTTCGAAGCAAACCGAGCACTTATCTTGCGTCAAGAATAGCACTATCTCTAAACGGACCGAAACGAGATTCCACTTGAGCCTCGTCACGTAGTGGTACCCTCGGTTGCGTCCAAAACGATCATAGAGCCTATGGTACGTCTAGCACAAACCATGCACCTAGCTTGCACCGACACTAACACTGTCTCCAAATGGAAAGAAGTGAGATTCCACATAACCCACGTCACCTAGGAGTTCCATTGGCCATCCAAAATGATTTCCTAGCCTATGGTACGTTCGACGTAGACCATGCACCTATCTTGCGTCAAGATTAGCACTATCTCCAAATGTATCGAAATGAGCTTCCACTTGAGCCTCGTCACCTAGTGGTACCATCGGGTACGACCAAAATGATTTCTGAGCCTATGGTATGTCTAGTGCAAACCATGCACCTATCTTGCACCGACGCTAACAGTACCTCCAAACGGAAAGAAGAAAGATTCCACATGACCCACATCACCAAGGAGGTCCATTGGTGCATCAAAAATGATTTCCTAGCCTATGGTACGTTCAACGCAAACCGTGCACCTACCTTGCGTCAAGATTAGCACTATGTCCAAACGTACCAAAATGAGCATCCACTTGAGCCTCGTCACCGAGTGGTACCATCGGGTGTGACCAAAACGATTTTTGAGCCTATGGTACGTCTAGTACAAACCATGCACCTATCTTGCACCGATGCTAACACTACCTCCAAATAGAAAGAAGAGAGATTCCACATGACCCACGTCACCAAGGAGCTCCAACGGGTTCATGCAAAATGATTTTCGAGCCTATGTTACGCTCGACGCAAACCGTGCACCTATCTTGCGTCAAGATTAGCACAATCTCCAAACGGAAAGAAGTGACATTCCACATGACCCACGTCACCTAGGGGTTCTGTTGGGTGCATCTAAAATGATTTCCTATCCTATGGTACGTTCGACGCAAACTGTGCACCTATCTTGCATCAAGATTAGCACAATGTCCAAACGTACCAAAATGAGCTACCACTTGAGCCTCATCACCTAGTGGTACCATCGGGTGCAACCAAAGCGATTTCGGAGCCTATGGTACGTCTAGCGCAAACCATGCACCTATCTTGCACCGACGGTAACACTACCTCCAAACAGAAAGAGGAGAGATTCCACATGACCCACATCACCAAGGAGGTCCATTGGGTGCATCAAAAATGATTTCCTAGCCTATGGTACGTTCGACGCAAACCGTGCGCTTATCTTGCGTCAAGATTAGCACTATCTCTAAACGGACCGAAATGAGCTTCCACTTGAGCCTCGTCACCTAGTGGTACCCTCGGTTGTGTCCAAAACGATCTCAGAGCCTATGGTACGTCTAGCGCAAACCAGGCACCTAGCTTGCACCGACACTAACACTGTCTCCAAATAGAAAGAAGTGAGATTCCACATAACTCACATCACCTAGGAGTTCCATTGGGTGCATCCAAAATGATTTCCTATCCTATGGTACGTTCAACGCAAACCGTGCACCTATCTTGCGTCAATATTAGCACTATGTCCAAACGTACCAAAATGAGCTTCCACTTGAGGCTCGTCACCTAGTGGTACCATCGGGTGCAACCAAAACGATTTCGGAGCCTATGGTACGTCTAGCGCAAACCATGCACCTATCTTGCACCGACGGTAACACTACCTCCAAACAGAAAGAGGAGAGATTCCACTTGACCCACATCACCAAGGAGGTCCATTGCGTGCATCAAAAATGATTTCCTAGCCTATGGTACGTTCGACGCAAACCGTGCGCTTATCTTGCGTCAAGATTAGCACTATCTCTAAACGGACCGAAACAAGCTTTCACTTGAGCCTCGTAACCTAGTGGTACCATCGGTTGCGTCCAAAACGATCTCAGAGCCTATGGTACGTTTAGCGTAGACCATGCACCTAGCTTGCTCCGACACTAACACTGTCTCCAAACGGAAAGAAGTGAGATTCCACATAACCCACATCACCTAGGAGTTTCATTGGGTGCATCCAAAATGATTTCCTATCCTATGGTACGTTCGACGCAAACCGTGCACCTATCTTGCATCAAGATTAGCACTATGTGCAAACGTACCGAAATGAGCTTCCACTTGAGGCTCGTCACCTAGTGGTACCATCGGGTGCGACCAAAACAATTTTGAGCCTATGGTATGTCTAGTGCAAACCATGCACCTATCTTGCACCGACGCTAACACTACCTCCAAATAGAAAGAAGAGAGATTCCACATGACCCACGTCACCAAGGAGCTCCATCGGGTGCATGCAAAATGATTTCCGAGCCTATGTTACGCTCGACGCAAACCGTGCACCTATCTTGCGTCAAGATTAGCACTATCTCCAAGTGGAAAGAAGTGACATTCCACAAGACGCACGTCACCTAGGAGTTCTATTGGGTGCATCCAAAATGATTTCCTATCCTATGGTACTTTCGACGCAAACCGTGCACCTATCTTGCATCAAGATTAGCACTTTGTCTAAATGTACCAAAATGAGCTACCACTTGAGCCTCGTCACCTAGTGGTACCATCGGGTGCGACCAAAACAATTTCTGAGCCTATGGTACGTCTAGTGCAAACCATGCACCTATCTTGCACCTACGCTAACACTACCTCCAAACAGAAAGAGGAGAGATTCCACATGACCCACATCACCAAGGAGGTCCATTAGGTGCATCAAAAATGATTTCCTAGCCTATGTTACGTTCGAAGCAAACCAAGCACTTATCTTGCGTCAAGAATAGCACTATCTCTAAATGGACCGAAATGAGATTCCACTTGAGCCTCATCACGTAGTGGTACCCTCGGTTGCGTCCAAAACGATCACAGAGCCTATGGTACGTCTAGCACAAACCATGCACCTAGCTTGCACCGACACTAACACTGTCTCCAAATGGAAAGTGAGATTCCACATAACCCACGTCACCTAGGAGTTCCATTGGCCATCCAAAATGATTTCCTAGCCTATGGTACGTTCGACGCAGACTATGCACCTATCTTGCGTCAAGATTAGCACTATCTCCAAATGTACCGAAATGAGCTTCCACTTGAGCCTCGTCACCTAGTGGTACCATCGGGTACGACCAAAACGATTTCTGAGCCTATGGTACGTCTAGTGCAAACCATGCACCTATCTTGCACCGACGCTAACACTACCTCCAAACGGAAAGAAGAAAGATTCCACATGACCCACATCACCAAGGAGGTCCATTGGTGCATCAAAAATGATTTCCTAGCCTATGGTACGTTCAACGCAAACCGTGCACCTACCTTGCGTCAAGATTAGCACTATGTCCAAATGTACCAAAATGAGCATCCACTTGAGCCTCGTCACCGAGTGGTACCATCGGGTGTGACCAAAACGATTTTTGAGCCTATGGTACGTCTAGTACAAACCATGCACCTATCTTGCACCGATGCTAACACTACCTCCAAATAGAAAGAAGAGAGATTCCACATGACCCACGTCACCAAGGAGCTCCAACGGGTTCATGCAAAATGATTTCCGAGCCTATGTTACGCTCGACGCAAACCGTGCACCTATCTTGCGTCAAGATTAGCACAATCTCCAAACGGAAAGAAGTGACATTCCACATGACCCACGTCACCTAGGGGTTCTGTTGGGTGCATCTAAAATGATTTCCTATCCTATGGTACGTTCGACGCAAACTGTGCACCTATCTTGCATCAAGATTAGCACAATGTCCAAACGTACCAAAATGAGCTACCACTTGAGCCTCATCACCTAGTGGTACCATCGGGTGCAACCAAAGTGATTTCGGAGCCTATGGTACGTCTAGCGCAAACCATGCACCTATCTTGCACCGACGGTAACACTACCTCCAAACAGAAAGAGGAGAGATTCCACATGACCCACATCACCAAGGAGGTCCATTGGGTGCATCAAAAATGATTTCCTAGCCTATGTTACGTTCGAAGCAAACCAAGCACTTATCTTGCGTCAAGAATAGCACTATCTCTAAATGGACCGAAATGAGATTCCACTTGAGCCTCATCACGTAGTGGTACCCTCGGTTGCGTCCAAAACGATCACAGAGCCTATGGTACGTCTAGCACAAACCATGCACCTAGCTTGCACCGACACTAACACTGTCTCCAAATGGAAAGTGAGATTCCACATAACCCACGTCACCTAGGAGTTCCATTGGCCATCCAAAATGATTTCCTAGCCTATGGTACGTTCGACGCAGACTATGCACCTATCTTGCGTCAAGATTAGCACTATCTCCAAATGTACCGAAATGAGCTTCCACTTGAGCCTCGTCACCTAGTGGTACCATCGGGTACGACCAAAACGATTTCTGAGCCTATGGTACGTCTAGTGCAAACCATGCACCTATCTTGCACCGACGCTAACACTACCTCCAAACGGAAAGAAGAAAGATTCCACATGACCCACATCACCAAGGAGGTCCATTGGTGCATCAAAAATGATTTCCTAGCCTATGGTACGTTCAACGCAAACCGTGCACCTACCTTGCGTCAAGATTAGCACTATGTCCAAATGTACCAAAATGAGCATCCACTTGAGCCTCGTCACCGAGTGGTACCATCGGGTGTGACCAAAACGATTTTTGAGCCTATGGTACGTCTAGTACAAACCATGCACCTATCTTGCACCGATGCTAACACTACCTCCAAATAGAAAGAAGAGAGATTCCACATGACCCACGTCACCAAGGAGCTCCAACGGGTTCATGCAAAATGATTTCCGAGCCTATGTTACGCTCGACGCAAACCGTGCACCTATCTTGCGTCAAGATTAGCACAATCTCCAAACGGAAAGAAGTGACATTCCACATGACCCACGTCACCTAGGGGTTCTGTTGGGTGCATCTAAAATGATTTCCTATCCTATGGTACGTTCGACGCAAACTGTGCACCTATCTTGCATCAAGATTAGCACAATGTCCAAACGTACCAAAATGAGCTACCACTTGAGCCTCATCACCTAGTGGTACCATCGGGTGCAACCAAAGTGATTTCGGAGCCTATGGTACGTCTAGCGCAAACCATGCACCTATCTTGCACCGACGGTAACACTACCTCCAAACAGAAAGAGGAGAGATTCCACATGACCCACATCACCAAGGAGGTCCATTGGGTGCATCAAAAATGATTTCCTAGCCTATGGTACGTTCGACGCAAACCGTGCGCTTATCTTGCGTCAAGATTAGCACTATCTCTAAACGGACCGAAATGAGCTTCCACTTGAGCCTCGTCACCTAGTGGTACCCTCGGTTGTGTCCAAAACGATCTCAGAGCCTATGGTACGTCTAGCGCAAACCATGCACCTAGCTTGCACCGACACTAACACTGTCTCCAAATAGAAAGAAGTGAGATTCCACATAACTCACATCACCTAGGAGTTCCATTGGGTGCATCCAAAATGATTTCCTATCCTATGGTACGTTCAACGCAAACCGTGCACCTATCTTGCGTCAAGATTAGCACTATGTCCAAAAGTACCAAAATGAGCTTCCACTTGAGGCTCGTCACCTAGTGGTACCATCGGGTGCAACCAAAACGATTTCGGAGCCTATGGTACGTCTAGCGCAAACCATGCACCTATCTTGCACCGACGGTAACACTACCTCCAAACAGAAAGAGGAGAGATTCCACTTGACCCACATCACCAAGGAGGTCCATTGCGTGCATCAAAAATGATTTCCTAGCCTATGGTACGTTCGACGCAAACCGTGCGCTTATCTTGCGTCAAGATTAGCACTATCTCTAAACGGACCGAAACAAGCTTCCACTTGAGCCTCGTAACCTAGTGGTACCATCGGTTGCGTCCAAAACGATCTCAGAGCCTATGGTACGTTTAGCGTAGACCATGCACCTAGCTTGCTCCGACACTAACACTGTCTCCAAACGGAAAGAAGTGAGATTCCACATAACCCACATCACCTAGGAGTTTCATTGGGTGCATCCAAAATGATTTCCTATCCTATGGTACGTTCGACGCAAACCGTGCACCTATCTTGCATCAAGATTAGCACTATGTGCAAACGTACCGAAATGAGCTTCCACTTGAGGCTCGTCACCTAGTGGTACCATCGGGTGCGACCAAAACAATTTTGAGCCTATGGTACGTCTAGTGCAAACCATGCACCTATCTTGCACCGACGCTAACACTACCTCCAAATAGAAAGAAGACAGATTCCACATGACCCACGTCACCAAGGAGCTCCATCGGGTGCATGCAAAATGATTTCCGAGCCTATGTTACGCTCGACGCAAACCGTGCACCTATCTTGCATCAAGATTAGCACTATCTCCAAGTGGAAAGAAGTGACATTCCACAAGACGCACGTCACCTAGGAGTTCTATTGGGTGCATCCAAAATGATTTCCTATCCTATGGTACTTTCGACGCAAACCGTGCACCTATCTTGCATCAAGATTAGCACTTTGTCTAAATGTACCAAAATGAGCTACCACTTGAGCCTCGTCACCTAGTGGTACCATCGGGTGCGACCAAAACAATTTCTGAGCCTATGGTACGTCTAGTGCAAACCATGCACCTATCTTGCACCTACGCTAACACTACCTCCAAACAGAAAGAGGAGAGATTCCACATGACCCACATCACCAAGGAGGTCCATTAGGTGCATCAAAAATGATTTCCTAGCCTATGTTACGTTCGAAGCAAACCGAGCACTTATCTTGCGTCAAGAATAGCACTATCTCTAAATGGACCGAAATGAGATTCCACTTGAGCCTCGTCACGTAGTGGTACCCTCGGTTGCGTCCAAAACGATCACAGAGCCTATGGTACGTCTAGCACAAACCATGCACCTAGCTTGCACCGACACTAACACTGTCTCCAAATGGAAAGTGAGATTCCACATAACCCACGTCACCTAGGAGTTCCATTGGCCATCCAAAATGATTTCCTAGCCTATGGTACATTCGACGCAGACCATGCACCTATCTTGCGTCAAGATTAGCACTATCTCCAAATGTACCGAAATGAGCTTCCACTTGAGCCTCGTCACCTAGTGGTACCATCGGGTACGACCAAAACGATTTCTGAGCCTATGGTACGTCTAGTGCAAACCATGCACCTATCTTGCACCGACGCTAACACTACCTCCAAACGGAAAGAAGAAAGATTCCACATGACCCACATCACCAAGGAGGTCCATTGGTGCATCAAAAATGATTTCCTAGCCTATGGTACGTTCAACGCAAACCGTGCACCTACCTTGCGTCAAGATTAGCACTATGTCCAAACGTACCAAAATGAGCATCCACTTGAGCCTCGTCACCGAGTGGTACCATCGGGTGTGACCAAAACGATTTTTGAGCCTATGGTACGTCTAGTACAAACCATGCACCTATCTTGTACCGATGCTAACACTACCTCCAAATAGAAAGAAGAGAGATTCCACATGACCCACGTCACCAAGGAGCTCCAACGGGTTCATGAAAAATGATTTCCGAGCCTATGTTACGCTCGACGCAAACCGTGCACCTATCTTGCGTCAAGATTAGCACTATCTCCAAACGGAAAGAAGTGACATTCCACATGACCCACCTCACCTAGGGATTCTGTTGGGTGCATCTAAAATGATTTCCTATCCTATGGTACATTCGACGCAAACTGTGCACCTATCTTGCATCAAGATTAGCACAATGTCCAAACGTACCAAAATGAGCTACCACTTGAGCCTCGTCACCTAGTGGTACCATCGGGTGCAACCAAAATGATTTCGGAGCCTATGGTACGTCTAGCGCAAACCATGCACCTATCTTGCACCGACGGTAACACTACCTCCAAACAGAAAGAGGCGAGATTCCACATGACCCACATCACCAAGGAGGTCCATTGGGTGCATCAAAAATGATTTCCTAGCCTATGGTACGTTCGACGCAAACCGTGCGCTTATCTTGCGTCAAGATTAGCACTATCTCTAAACGGACCGAAATGAGCTTCCACTTGAGCCTCGTCACCTAGTGGTACCCTCAGTTGTGTCCAAAACGATCTCAGAGCCTATGGTACGTCTAGCGCAAACCATGCACCTAGCTTGCACCGACACTAACACTGTCTCCAAACGGAAAGAAGTGAGATTCCACATAACCCACGTCACCTAGGAGTTCCATTGGGTGCATCCAAAATGATTTCCTAGCCTATGGTACGTTCGACGCAAACCGTGCACCAATCTTGCGTCAAGATTAGCACTATCTCCAAATGTACCGAAATGAGCTTCCACTTGAGCCTCGTTACCTAGTCGTACCATCAGGTGTGACCAAAACGATTTCTGAGCCTATGGTACGTTTAGTGCAAACCATGCACCTATCTTGCACTAACGCTAACACTACCTCCAAACGGAAAGAAGAAACATTCCACATGACCCACATCACTATGGAGGTCCATTGGGTGCATCAAAAATGATTTCCTAGCCTATGGTACGTTCGACGCAAACCATGCACCTATTTTGCATCAAGATTAGCACTATATCCAAACGTACCGAAATGAGCTTCCACTTGAGCCTCGTCACCTAGTGGTACCATCGGGTGCGACCAAAATGATTTTTGAGCCTATGGTACGTCTAGTGCAAACCATGCACCTATCTTGCACCGACGCTAACACTACCTCCAAACAAAAAGAAGATAGATTCCACATGACCCACGTCACCAAGGAGCTCCATTGGGTGCATGCAAAATGATTTCCGAGCCTATGTTATGTTTGACGCAAACCGTGCACCTATCTTGCATCAAGATTAGCACTATCTCCAAATGTACCGAAATGAGCTTTCACTTGAGCCTCGTCACCTAGTGATACCATCGGGTGTGACCAAAATGATTTATGAGCCTATGGTACGTCTAGTGCAAACCATGCACCTATCTTGCACCGAAGCTAACACTACCGCCAAATAGAAAGAAGAAAGATTCCACATGACCCACATCACCAAGGAGGTCCATTGGTTGCATCAAAAATGATTACCTAGCCTATGGTACGTTCGACTCAAACCGTGCACTTATCTTGCGTCAAGATTAGCACTATCTCTAAATGGACCGAAACGAGCTTCCACTTGAGCCTCGTCACCTAGTGGTACCATCGGTTGCGTCCAAAATGATCTCCGAGCCTATGGTACGTTTTGCACAAACCATGCACCTAGCTTGCTCCGACACTAACACTATCTCCAAACGGAAAGAAGTGAGATTCCACATAACCCACATCACCTAGGAATTCCATTGGGTGCATCCAAAATGATTTCCTATCGTATGGTATGTTCGACGCAAACCGTGCACGTATCTTGCGTCAAGATTAGCAATATGTCCAAACGTAGCGAAATGAGCTTCCACTTGAGGCTCATCACCTAGTGGTACCATCGGGTGCGACCAAAATGATTTTTGAGCCTATAGTACGTCTAGTGCAAACCATGCACCTATCTTGCACCGACGCTAATACTACCTCCAAAGAGAAAGAAGAGAGATTCCACATGACCCACGTCACCAAGGAGCTCCATCAGGTGCATGCAAAATGATTTTCGAGCCTATGTTACGCTCGACGCAAACCGTGCACCTATCTTGCGTCAAGATTAGCACTATCTCCAAACGGAAAGAAGTGACATTCCACATGACCCACGTCACCTAGGGGTTCCATTGGGTGCATCTAAAATGATTGCCTATCTATGGTACGTTCGACGCAAACCGTGCACCTATCTTGCATCAAGATTAGCACAATGTCCAAACGTACCAAAATGAGCTACCACTTGAGCCTCATCACCTAGTGGTACCATCGGGTGCAACCAAAATGATTTCGGAGCCTATGGTACGTTTAGCGCAAACCATGCACCTATCTTGCACATGACCCACATCACCAAGGAGGTCCATTGGGTGCATCAAAAATGATTTCCTAGCCTATGGTACGTTCGACGCAAACTGTGCGCTTATCTTGCGTCAAGATTAGCACTATCTCTATCAGACCGAAACGAGCTTCCACTTGAGCC
This sequence comes from Miscanthus floridulus, assembly GCF_019320115.1. Classification (NCBI taxonomy): domain Eukaryota; kingdom Viridiplantae; phylum Streptophyta; class Magnoliopsida; order Poales; family Poaceae; genus Miscanthus; species Miscanthus floridulus. The sequence goes on along the minus strand of NC_089590.1, from coordinate 26,048,242 downwards.
TCGTCACCTAGTGGTACCCTCGGTTGCGTCCAAAACGATCTCAGAGCCTATGGTATGTTTAGCGCAAACCATGCACCTAGCTTGCTCTGACACTAACACTATCTCCAAACGGAAAGAAGTGAGATTCCACATAACCCACGTCACCTAGGAGTTCCATTGGTTGCATCCAAAATGATTTCCTAGCCTATGGTATGTTCAACGCAAACCATGCACCTATCTTGCGTCAAGATTAGCACTATCTCCAAATGTACCGATATGAGCTTCCACTTGAGCCTCGTCACCTAGTGGTACCATCGGGTGCGACCAAAACGATTTCTGAGCCTATGGTACGTCTAGTGCAAACCATGCATCTATCTTGCACCGACGCTAACACTACCTCCAAACAGAAAGAAGAAAGATTCCACATGACCCACATCACCAAGGAGGTCCATTGGGTGCATAAAAAATGATTTCCTAGCCTATGGTACGTTCGACGCAAACCGAGCACTTATCTTGCGTCAAGAATAGCACTATCTCTAAACGGACCGAAACGAGCTTCCACTTGAGCCTCATCACGTAGTGGTACCCTCGGTTGCATCCAAAACGATCTCAGAGCCTATGGTACGTCTAGCACAAACCATGCACCTAGCTTGCACCGACACTAACACTGTCTCCAAACGAAAAGAAGTGAGATTCCACATAACCCACGTCACCTAGGAGTTCCATTGGGTGCATTCAAAATGATATCCTGGCCTATGGTACGTTCGACACAAACCAAGCACCTATCTTGCATCAAGATTAGCACTATCTCCAAATGTACCGAAATGAGCTTCCACTTGAGCCTCGTCACCTAGTGGTACCATCGGGTGCGACCAAAATGATTTCTGAGCCTATGGTACGTCTAGTGCAAACCATGCACCTATCTTGCACCGACGCTAACACTACCTCCAAATGGAAAGAAGAAAGATTCCACATGACCCACATCACTAAGGAGGTCCATTGGGTGCATAAAAAATGATTTCCTAGCCTATGGTACGTTCGACGCAAACTGTGAACCTATCTTGCGTCAAGATTAGCACTATGTCCAAACGTACCAAAATGAGCATCCACTTGAGCCTCGTCGCCTAGTGGTACCATCGGGTGCGACCAAAATGATTTTTGAGCCTATGGTACGTTTAGTGCAAACCATGCACCTATCTTACACCGACGCTAACACTACCTCCAAATAGAAAGAAGAGAGATTCCACATGACCCACGTCACCAAGGAGCTCCATCGGGTGCATGCAAAATGATTTCCGAGCCTATGTTACGCTCGACGCAAACCGTGCACCTATCTTGCGTCAAGATTAGCACTATCTCCAAACGGAAAGAAGTGACATTCCACATGACCCATGTCACCTAGGGGTTCCGTTGGGTGCATATAAAATGATTTCCTATCCTATGGTACGTTCGACGCAAACCGTGCAACTATCTTGCATCAAGATTAGCACAATGTCCAAACGTACCAAAATGAGCTACCACTTGAGCCTCGTCACCTAGTGGTACCATCGGGTGCAACCAAAATGATTTCGGAGCCTATGGTACGTCTAGCGCAAACCATGCACCTATCTTGCACCACGGTAACACTACCTCCAAATAGAAAGAGGAGAGATTCCACATGACCCACATCACCAAGGAGGTCCATTGGGTGCATCAAAAATGATTTCCTAGCCTATGGTATGTTCGACGCAAACTGTGCGCTTATCTTGCGTCAAGATTAGCACTATCTCTAAATGGACCGAAACAAGCTTCCACTTGAGCCTCGTCACCTAGTGGTACCATCGGTTGCGTCCAAAATGATCTCAGAGCCTATGGTACGTTTAGCGCAAAACATGCACCTAGCTTGCTCTAACACTAACACTGTCTCCAAATGGAAAGAAGTGAGATTCCACATAACCCACGTCACCTAGGAGTTCCATTGGGTGCATCCAAAATGATTTCCTATCCTATGGTACGTTCGACGCAAACCGTGCACCTATCTTGCGTCAAGATTAGCACTATGTCCAAACGTACCGAAATGAGCTTCCACTTGAGGCTCGTCACCTAGGGGTACCATCGGGTGCGATCAAAACAATTTTTGAGCCTATGGTACGTCTAGTGTAAACCATGCACCTATATTGCACCAACGCTAACACTACCTCCAAACAAAAAGAAGAGAGATTCCACATGATCCACGTCACCAAGGAGCTCCATCGGGTGCATGCAAAATGATTTCCGAGCCTATGTTATGCTCGACGCAAACCGTGCACCTATCTTACGTCAAGATTAGCACTATCTCTAAATGGAAAGAAGTGACATTCCACATGACCCATGTCACCTAGGAGTTCCATTAGGTGCATCCAAAATGATTTCCTATCCTATGGTACGTTCGACGCAAACCGTGCACCTATCTTGCATCAAGATTAGCACAATGTCCAAACGTACCAAAATGAGCTACCACTTGAGCCTCGTCACCTAGTGGTACCATCGGGTGCAACCAAAATGATTTCGGAGCCTATGGTACGTCTAGCGCAAACCATGCACCTATCTTGCACCACGGTAACACTACCTCCAAATAGAAAGAGGAGAGATTCCACATGACCCACATCACCAAGGAGGTCCATTGGGTGCATCAAAAATGATTTCCTAGCCTATGGTATGTTCGACGCAAACTGTGCGCTTATCTTGCGTCAAGATTAGCACTATCTCTAAATGGACCGAAACAAGCTTCCACTTGAGCCTCGTCACCTAGTGGTACCATCGGTTGCGTCCAAAATGATCTCAGAGCCTATGGTACGTTTAGCGCAAAACATGCACCTAGCTTGCTCTAACACTAACACTGTCTCCAAATGGAAAGAAGTGAGATTCCACATAACCCACGTCACCTAGGAGTTCCATTGGGTGCATCCAAAATGATTTCCTATCCTATGGTACGTTCGACGCAAACCGTGCACCTATCTTGCGTCAAGATTAGCACTATGTCCAAACGTACCGAAATGAGCTTCCACTTGAGGCTCGTCACCTAGGGGTACCATCGGGTGCGACCAAAACAATTTTTGAGCCTATGGTACGTCTAGTGCAAACCATGCACCTATATTGCACCAACGCTAACACTACCTCCAAACAAAAAGAAGAGAGATTCCACATGATCCACGTCACCAAGGAGCTCCATCGGGTGCATGCAAAATGATTTCCGAGCCTATGTTATGCTCGACGCAAACCGTGCACCTATCTTACGTCAAGATTAGCACTATCTCTAAATGGAAAGAAGTGACATTCCACATGACCCATGTCACCTAGGAGTTCCATTAGGTGCATCCAAAATGATTTCCTATCCTATGGTACGTTCGACGCAAACCGTGCACCTATCTTGCATCAAGATTAGCACAATGTCCAAACGTACCAAAATGAGCTACCACTTGAGCCTCGTCACCTAGTGGTACCATCGGGTGCAACCAAAATGATTTCGGAGCCTATGGTACGTCTAGCGCAAACCATGCACCTATCTTGCACCACGGTAACACTACCTCCAAATAGAAAGAGGAGAGATTCCTCATGACCCACATCACCAAGGAGGTCCATTGGGTGCATCAAAAATGATTTCCTAGCCTATGGTATGTTCAACGCAAACTGTGCGCTTATCTTGCGTCAAGATTAGCACTATCTCTAAATGGACCGAAACAAGCTTCCACTTGAGCCTCGTCACCTAGTGGTACCATCGGTTGCGTCCAAAATGATCTCAGAGCCTATGGTACGTTTAGCGCAAAACATGCACCTAGCTTGCTCTAACACTAACACTGTCTCCAAATGGAAAGAAGTGAGATTCCACATAACCCACGTCACCTAGGAGTTCCATTGGGTGCATCCAAAATGATTTCCTATCATATGGTACGTTCGACGCAAACCGTGCACCTATCTTGCGTCAAGATTAGCACTATGTCCAAACGTACCGAAATGAGCTTCCACTTGAGGCTCGTCACCTAGGGGTACCATCGGGTGCGACCAAAACAATTTTTGAGCCTATGGTACGTCTAGTGCAAACCATGCACCTATATTGCACCAACGCTAACACTACCTCCAAACAAAAAGAAGAGAGATTCCACATGATCCACGTCACCAAGGAGCTCCATCGGGTGCATGCAAAATGATTTCCGAGCCTATGTTATGCTCGACGCAAACCGTGCACCTATCTTACGTCAAGATTAGCACTATCTCTAAATGGAAAGAAGTGACATTCCACATGACCCATGTCACCTAGGAGTTCCATTAGGTGCATCCAAAATGATTTCCTATCCTATGGTACATTCGACGCAAGCCGTGCACCTATCTTGCATCAAGATTAGCACTATGTCCAAATGTACCAAAATGAGCAACAACTTGAGCCTCGTCACCTAGTGGTACCATTGGGTGCGACCAAAATGATTTATCAGCCTATGGTGCGTCTAGTGCAAACCACGCACCTATCTTGCACCAACGCTAACACTACCTCCAAACAGAAAGAGGAGAGATTCCACATGACCCACATCACTAAGGAGGTCCATTGGGTGCATCAAAAATGATTTCCTAGCCTATGTTAAGTTCGACGCAAACCGAGCACTTATCTTGCGTCAAGAATAGCACTATCTCTAAACAGACCGAAATGAGCTTCCACTTGAGCCTCGTCACGTAGTGGTACCCTCGGTTGCGTCCAAAACGATCTCAGAGCCTATGGTACGTCTAGCACAAACCATGCACCTAGCTTGCACCGACACTAACACTGTCTCCAAACGGAAAGAAGTGAGATTCCACATAACCCACGTCACCTAGGAGTTCCATTGGGTGCATCCAAAATGATTTCCTATCCTATGGTATGTTCGACGCAAACCGTGCACCAATCTTGCGTCAAGATTAGCACTATCTCCAAACATACCGAAACAAGCTTCCACTTGAGCATCGTCACCATGTGGTACCATCGGGTGCGACCAAAATGTACCGAAATGAGCTTCCACTTGAGCCTCATCACCTAGTGGTATCATCGGGTGCGACCAAAACGATTTCTGAGCCTATGGTACGTCTAGTGCAAACCATGCACCTATCTTGCACCGACGCTAACACTACCTCCAAACGGAAAGAAGAAAGATTCCACATGACCCACATCACCAAGGAGGTCCATTGGGTGCATCAAAAAGAATTTCCTAGCCAATGGTACGTTCGACGCAAACTGTGCACCTATCTTGCGTCAAGATTAGCACTATGTCCAAACGTACCAAAATGAGCTTCCACTTGAGCCTCGTCACCTAGTGGTACCATCGGTTGCGTCCAAAATGATTTTTGAGCCTATAGTACGTCTTGTGCAAACCATGCACCTATCTTGCACCAACGTTAACACTACCTCCAAACAGAAAGAAGAGAGATTCCACATGACACACGTCACCAAGGAGCTCCATCGGGTGCATGCAAAACGATTTCCGAGCCTATGTTACGCTCGACGCAAACCATGCACCTATCTTGCTTCAAGATTAGCACTGTCTCTAAATAGAAAGAAGTGACATTCCACATGACCCACGTCACCCAGGGGTTCCATTGGGTGCATCCAAAATGATTTCCTATCCTATGATACGTTCGACGCAAACCGTGCACCTATCTTGCGTCAAGATTAGCACTATCTCTAAATGGACCAAAATAAGCTTCCACTTGAGCCTCGTCACCTAGTGGTACCATCGGTTGTGTCCAAAATGATCTCATAGCCTATGGTACGCCTAGCGCAAACCATGCACCTAGCTTGCTCTGACACTAACACTCTCTCCAAACGGAAAGTAGTGAGATTCCACATAACCCACGTCACCTAGGAGTTCCATTGGGTGCATCCAAAATGATTTCCTATCCTATGGTACGTTCGACGCAAACCGTGCACCTATCTTGCGTCAAGATTAGCACTATGTCCAAACGTATCGAAATGAGCTTCCACTTGAGGCTCGTCACCTAGTGGTACCATCGGGTGCGACCAAAATGATTTCTAAGCCTATGGTATGTCTAGTGCAAACCATGCACCTATCTTGCACCGACGCTAACACTACCTCCAAACAGAAAGAAGAAAGATTTCATATGACCCACATCACCAAGGAGGTCCATTGGGTGCATCAAAAAGGATTTCCTAGCCTATGGTACTGATATGAACCCGCAAGGGTTTGTGGTCGATCTTTCAATGAGAGGCATGAGATAACTCGATTGGTGGATGGAGATGATGTTCATGGCCCAACTACAGCCTTCCAAGACCACGCCTTAGCGACCGATACACCACTTCCCAAGGCCGTCACGATCTTGTGGAGCACGACAACCAGCCCCTAGGGCTCCCGTCCAGCAAGCAATCAAAGAACTAGCAAGAACGAGGAAACAAGCACTGAAATTGCAAGATAAAATTGAAGGTTTCACACTGAATCTTATTTCTATGTATTTGGCACACCATGCAAGCGAACAACTTCTCGAAAGAACAAATCAGCAATATTTGTAGCATCATCAGTTTTATGACATGGTATGAAATGTGCCATTTTAGAGAATCGATCCACAACCACAAAAACACTATCTCGCCCTTTCCTAGTCCGTGGCAATCCCAACACAAAATCCATAGAAATATCCTCCCAAGGAGCACTAGGAACAGGAAGAGGCATATACAAACCGTGTGGATTCAACCGGGACTTAGCCTTTTGACATGTTGTGCAGCGAGCAACAAATCTCTCCACGTCTCGTCGCATCTTTGGCCAAAAGAAATGACCAGCAAGAATGTCCTCCGTCTTCTTCGCTCCAAAATGCCCCATCAAGCCACCTCCATGCGCTTCCTGCAGCAACAACAAGCGAACGGAGCTAGCTGGAATGCATAGCTTGTTAGCTCTAAACACAAACCCATCATTGAGGATGAATTTGTTCCACGTTTTCCCATCTTTACAATGCAGCAGCACTTCTTTAAAATCAGCATCATGAGCATATCGGTCTTTAATTGTTTCTAACCCAAAGATCTTGTAATCAAGTTGATTCAGCAAAGTATATCTCCTAGACAATGCATCTGCAATGATATTATCCTTCCCTTTCTTGTGTTTGATAACGTAAGGAAAAGATTCAATAAATTCAACCCATTTTGCATGTCTACGATTCAGTTTTCCTTGACTACGAATATGCTTCAAAGATTCATGATCAGAATGTATAACAAATTCTTTGGGCCACAAATAATGCTGCCATGTTTCTAATGTCCGCACTAGAGCATATAATTCCTTATCATATGTAGAATAATTAAGAATAGGCCCGCTCAATTTCTCACTAAAGTATGCAACAGGTTTTCCTTCTTGTAACAAAACACCACCCAATCCAATTCCACTCGCATCACATTCAAGCTCGAAAGTCTTATTAAAATTAGGGAGTTGGAGTAGAGGTGCATGTGTTAACTTATCTTTGAGCACATGGAAGGCGTGCTCTTGTGCTTTGCCCCAAGAAAAGGGCACTCCCTTCTTTGTAAGCTCATTCAATGGTGCAGCAATGGTGGTGAAGTCCTTCACAAAACGGCGATAGAAACCAGCAAGTCCTAGGAAACTCCGCACTTGTGTGACCGTCGTGGGTACAGGCCATCCTTGTATAGCTTCCACCTTGGCTTTATCAACCTCAATTCCCTGTGGAGTGACAACATAGCCAAGAAACGATACTCGATCGGTGCAGAAAGTGCACTTCTCAAGGTTACCAAACAAACATGCATCACGTAGAGCATTGAAAACAGCACGTAAGTGATCAAGGTGTTCATCCATGGATTTGCTATAAATCAGTATATCATCAAAGTAGACGACAACAAATTTCCCAATGAAAGCACGCAAAACCTCGTTCATTAATCTCATGAAAGTACTAGGTGCATTAGTTAACCCAAAAGGCATGACTAACCACTCATATAGACCGAACTTGGTTTTGAAAGCAGTTTTCCATTCATCTCCCAATTTCATACGAATCTGGTGGTACCCACTACGCAAATCAACCTTTGAAAACACAACAGCACCACTCAATTCATCAAGCATATCATCTAGTCGTGGAATAGGGTGTCGATATCGAATGGTGATATTATTAATAGCCCTACAATCAACACACATGCGCCATGTTCCATCTTTCTTAGGCACTAAAATCACAGGAACAGCACAAGGACTAAGAGACTCACGCACATAACCTTTGTCTAGTAGTTCTTGCACTTGTCGCTGAATTTCCTTGCTGCGTTTAGGTATGAATACTTGCTGCGTGCTTCGTTTGATATTTGTAGCACAGGGTGAACTGATTCCTCGTCCGATTGGAACTTTCAATTCTACTCGGACTTTGGCCAACAGCGAGGAATACCCGATTCCTTGATCCGACTCAAACTTGAAAACCTACTTGGATTCGGCCAACAGAGAGGAACAGCCAATTCCTTGTCTGATTCAAACTTCAAACCCTACTTGGATTCGGCCAATAGAGAGACTATATGATAGCGCGTGTTGTGATAGAACGTGACAAGAACTCGAAACTCTAAAGGACTAAAACTAAGACCAGCAACTTGACACAACCGATGCAACCGACGACTCAACAAGCCCTAACTAGGTAGCACTAGCCACGGCCCAAAGGTCTATAGGATTGTAGGAAACTAATCTACTATTTTTTTGGCTTTTTTGGACTGTAGGAAAAATAAAAACAGCGAAGAATTACAAGTCTCTCACCGATAAACCTTGCTCTGATTACCAACTGATATGAACCCGCTAGGGTTTATGGACGATCTTTCGATGAGAGACGTGAGATCACTCGATTTGGTGGATGGCGATGACGTTCACGGCCCGACTACAGCCTTCCAAGACCGCGCCTTAGCAACCGATACACCACCTCCAAAGGCCGTCACGATCTTGTGGAGCGCGACAACCAGCCACTAGGGCTCCCGTCCTGCAAGCAATCGAAGAACTAGCAAGAACAAGGAAACAAGCACTGAATTTGCAAGATGGAATTGAAAACCTCAAACTGAATCTTATTTTGAGTGGGGTTCCGAAGACAAGGAGACGGGCGGCTGGATCAGCACGTGCGCCTACAAGCAAGTAGCAAAGGCTAAACTTGATCTAAACAAAACCCAAGTGTTCTTGGTGGCGGCTAAGGGGTATATGATGTGTGGAGGACGACCACAAGAGAGTTTGGGTCGTGCTCCAACCCTAGGACGCGTCCCTACTGGACTCTAAACGATACAAGCCCATTGGGCTAACTTAAGGTGGCGCAACACCCTGGACAGAATAGACCTCTCGGTGATTTTTGGACTGTTGACGCCGCTTCTGAGCAGGTATGAGTACGAGGTCAGATCCGTATGAAAGTAGACTTTATTAGCTTTCCAACAAGTCCAGAATCACCCCAATCCGACTCTATATGTAACCGTGGCGACCATCGCTAGTTGGAGGTGTGCTGCAGTCCGAATCCAGCCTACGCGAGTCCTTTTCCCTTTCGGTCTTCTCCTTGATTCCTAATCAAAACAAGAGTCGGATTCCTAATCAAAACAAGAGTGCACGTGTCTCCAAGATCTAAACAGGATGGACAAGAGCTCAAGAAGGAACTCACTTGATGATTAAGTTTTCGAGCATGAGCACGAGTAATAGGACCAGTAGGTGTCGGCGTGGACGGCGTGGATGTATGATCGGTGTTGATGTCCTCATCAGGTACGTTCGATGCAAACCGTGCACCTATCTTGCGTCAAGATTAGCACTATCCCCGAACATATCGAAATCAGCTTCCACTTGAGCATCGTCACCTAGTGGTACCATCGGGTGCGACCAAAACGATTTCTGAGCCTATGGTACGTCTAGTGCAAACCATGCACCTATCTTGCATCGATGCTAACACTACCTCCAAACAGAAAGAAGAGAGATTCCACATGACCCATGTCACCAAGGAGCTCCATCGGGTGCATGCAAAATGATTCCTGAGCCTATGTTACGTTCGACGCAAACCGTGCAGCTATCTTGCGTCAACATTAGCACTATCTCTAAGCGGACCGAAATGAGCTTCCACTTGAGCCTTGTCACCTAGTGGTACCATCGGGTGCATCCAAAACTATCTTAGTGCCTATGGTACGTCTAGCGCAAACCATGCACCTATCTTGCACTGACACTAGCACTGTCTCCAAACCAAAAGAAGTGATATTCCACATAACCCACGTCACCTAGGAGTTCCATTGGGTGCATCCAAAATGATTTCCTAGCCTATGGTACATTCGACGCAAACCGTGCACCTATCTTATGTCAAGATTAGCACTATCTCCAAATGTACCGAAATGAGCTTCCACTTGAGCCTCATCACATAGTGGTACCATCGGGTGCGACCAAAATGATTTCTGAGCCTATCGTACGTTTAGTGCAAACCATGCACCTATCTTGCACCGACGCTAACACTACCTCCAAACGGAAAGAAGAAGGATTCCACATGACCCACATCACGAAGGAGGTCCTTTGGGTGCATCAAAAATGATTTCCTAGCCTATGGTACATTCGACGCAAACCGTGCACCTATCTTGCGTCAAGATTAGCACTATGTCCAAACATACCGAAATGAGCTTCCACTTGAACCTCGTCACCTAGTGGTACCATCGGGTGCGACCAAAATGAATTTTGGGCCTATGGTACATCTAGTGCAAACCATGCACCGACGCTAACACTACCTCCAAATGAAAAGAAGAGAGATTCCACATGACCCACGTCACCAAGGAGCTCCATCGGGTGCATGCAAAATGATTTCTGAGCCTATGTTAAGCTCGACGCAAACCATGCACCTATCTTGCATCAAGATTAGAACTATCTCCAAATGTACCGAAATGAGCTTTCACTTGAGCCTCGTCACCTAGTGGTACCATCGGGTGCGACCAAAATGATTTCTGAGCCTATGGTACGTCTAGTGCAAACCATGCACCTATCTTGCACCGACGCTAACGCTACCTCCAAACGGAAAGAAGAAAGATTCCACATGACCCACATCACCAAGGAGGTCCATTGGGTGCATCAAAAATGATTTCCTAGCCTATGGTACATTCAACGCAAACCATGCACCTATCTTGCGTCAAGATTAGCACTATGTCCAAACGTAACGAAATGAGCTTCCACTTGAGCCTCGTCACCTAGTTGTACCATCGGGTGCGACCAAAACGAATTTTGGGCCTATGGTACGTCTAGTGCAAACCATGCACCTATCTTGCACCGACGCTAACACTACCTCCAAACGAAAAGAAGAGAGATTCCACATGACCCACGTCACCAAGGAGCTCCATCGGGTGCATGCAAATTGATTTCCGAGCCTATGTTAAGTTCGACGCAAACCGTGCACCTATCTTGCATCAAGATTAGCACTATCTCCAAATGTACCAAAATGAGCTTTCACTTGAGCCCCGTCAGCTAGTGGTACCATCGGGTGCGACCAAAATGATTTTTGAACCTATGGTACGTCTAGTGCAAACCATGCACCTATCTTGCATCGACGCTAACACTACCTCCAAATGGAAAGAAGAAAGATTCCGCACGACCCACATCACCAAGGAGGTCCATTGGGTGCATCAAAAATGATTTCCTAGCCTATGGTACGTTCAACGCAAACCATGCACCTATCTTGCGTCAAGATTAGCACTATGTCCAAACATACCGAAATGAGCTTCCACTTGAGGCTCGTCACCTAGTGGTACCATCGGGTGCGACCAAAACGATTTTTGAGCCTATGGTACGTCTAGTGCAAACCATGCACCTATCTTGCACCAACGCTAACACTACCTCCAAATGAATAGAAGAGAGATTCCACATGATCCACGTCACCAAGGAGCTCCATCGGGTGCATGCAAAATGATTTCCGAGCCTATGTTACGCTCGACGCAAACCGTGCACCTATCTTGCATCAAGATTAGAACTATCTCTAAATGGAAAGAAGTGACATTCCACATGACCCACATCACCTAGGAGTTCCATTGGGTGCATCCAAAACTATCTTAGAGCCTGATGAGGACATCCCTTCCATTGATACAACCACACCTGCTGCACAACAAGGTCCGATAACAAGAGCTCGAGCACGACAACTTAATTATCTAGTAAAGTCGTTCCTTGCTGTTCAGACAAACTCGTCTCAGAATTGGATGCTACTAAATCATGGTGATGATTGTCTTATTCTTAGGAATGTTGGTCAAGACTCCATTGCCTCATGTTTAGACCCCATGATGAGGATGGAGCAGCCGAACGAGTGGGAATCATCATTAATGGGGCGCACAGCTCACCTCGAGACAGCAGGGGACACTCCATCAAAAGTACCATAACTCCTTGATACGAGATCCAATGAAGCTGGTTTTTGACCTGTTGGAAAGAGCGCGTCGTCCTCTTTCACATGGGTCCAACCCCACTATCAGAGTCTACCGAAGCTGTGTGCAGCAAGCCAAAGGACACAGAGACCTACAGATTGGGCCTGGGCCTTGTACTAACTACAACCCTTTGAGGGACGCCCAGATTAGGGTTTCCCACTCCCCCTTGTGCTCTCCTCCTTATAAATAGAGCCAGCAGCCATCAGAATGAGGGTGGGTTTTGTTTAGATGCAAGATAGCTGCTGCTTCTTCCTTGTAAACGCGTGTGTCGGCTAGACCACCCGATTTGCTTGTTTCAAGACCCCAACTTATGATTCAGATTCAGCCTTTGGCTTAAATCCGTGAGTTATTTGCTTGTTCATCTTGTTCTTGCTTGTTCTCGGTTGCTTGCAGGTTCTTGGTGTTCTTGGCACGGCAAGAACATCACAATCGGAGCCGATGTACCTGTTGCTAAGGCGCAGCAACCTTGTGGTCGTTGTAGTCGGACAGCCAACGTCGAATCCACCCCAACTCGAGTTTATCCACACTCACCAAAAGATCAGGAACAACCCCTAGTCCCATCATGTGGTAATCAGAGCAAGGTTCTTTGGTGAGTGATTTACCATTCATTACTTTACCTATAGTCCAGAAATATAAAAATAGGATAGAACTGAAATTCCAAACACAAGTTTGAGCCTTGCTGATCTGCTTAGTTCTTTGCTTGTTGAGTTTGTGCTTTACATCGTGGTGTCAAGTGCTGGTTCTTAGGTTCTAATCCTTTAGAGTTTCGAGTTCTTGTAACATTTTAGTCACCACACAATCCGCTGTTGCCTCCCCCCCCCCCCACTTCAGCCGCTGCTCTCTCCACCTTTTCGCTGAAACCCTCACCACCATCACCTTTAGCCGCGCCTACACAAACACTACCTTATGCACCTGTCCTTTTGGTGCAAATCTGAGTACACTCAGTTCTGAAAATAAGAGAGTTCAAATTACATATTTGTACTACTTGTTGCAATCCTTATCCCTAGTAAAAGAAAGTCTATGCTACTTGCTGCATTCTTGTTATAATCATATTGCAAAAGTTCAGTTTGTGCGCTACTTGTCGAAAAGAAAAGAAAAGAAAAGAAAATAGAAAAGAAAAAGAAAGGAAAAGGAGGAAAGAAAGAAAGAAAGAAAGAAAAAAAGAAGGGTTAAGTTGATGCTATTTACTCTCATCATTTCCATTGTTTGCTACTGTCCGGTGACAACATTTGTGTCTAGGCTCGCGTCTCTAGCACGGGTTAACCTAGGACCAGCACGATACTATCTTTGAACACTTATTCAACTTGCATTGACTAATGTGGTTCCAGTTGTACCTTGATTTTTTAAGCCACCTACAGCTCCACAAATTATCTACAACGTCATAGGGTTCTACTTGCTCCAAACAGAAAGAAGTGAGATTCCACATAACCCACGTCACCTAGGAATTCCATTGGGTGCATCCAAAATGATTTCCTATCCTATGGTACGTTCGACGCAAACCATGCACCTATCTTGCGTCAAGATTAGCACAATGTCCAAATGTACCGAAATGAGCTTCCACTTGAGGCTCATCACCTAGTGGTACCATCGGGTGCGACCAAAACGATTTCTGAGCCTATGGTATGTCTAGTGCAAACCATGCACCTATCTTGCACCGACGCTAACACTACCTCCAAATGGAAACAAGAAAGAACATGACCCACATCACCAAGGAGGTCCATTGGGTGCATCAAAAAGGATTTCCTAGCCTATGGTACATTCGATGCAAACCGTGCACCTATCTTGCGTCAAGATTAGCACTATCTCCAAACGTATCGAAATCACCTTCCACTTGAGCATCGTCACCTAGTGGAACCATCGGGTGTGACCAAAACGATTTCTGAGCTTATGGTACGTCTAGGGCAAACCATGCACCTATCTTGCACCGATGCTAACACTACCTCCAAACAGAAAGAAGAGAGATTCCACATGACCCACGTCACCAAGGAGCTCCATCGGGTGCATGCAAAATGATTCCCGAGCCTATGTTATGTTCGACGCAAACCGTGCAGCTATCTTGCGTCAAGATTAGCACTATCTCTATGCGGACCGAAATGAGCTTCCACTTGAGCCTTGTCACCTAGTGGTACCATCAGGTGCGTCCAAAACTATCTTAGAGCCTATGGTACATATAGCGCAAACCATGCACCTATCTTGCACCGACACTAACACTGTCTCCAAACCAAAAGAAGTGAGATTCAACAAAACCCATGTCACCTTGGAGTTCCATTGGGTGCATCCAAAATGATTTCCTAGCCTATGGTACATTCAACGCAAACCATGCACCTATCTTGCGTCAAGATTAGCACTATCCCCAAATGTACCGAAATGAGCTTCCACTTGAGCCTCGTCACGTAGTGGTACCATCGGGTGCGACCAAAATGATTTCTGAGCCTGTGGTACATCTAGTGCAAACCATGCACCTATCTTGCACCGACGCTAACATTACATCCAAATAGAAAGAAGAAAGATTCCACATGACCCACATCATGAAGGAGGTCCATTGGGTGCATCAAAAATGATTTCCTAGCCTATGGTACGTTCGACGCAAACAGTGCACCCATCTTGCGTCAAGATTAGCACTATGTCCAAATGTATCGAAATGAGCTTCCACTTGAGCCTCATCACCTAGTGGTACCATCGGGTGCGACCAAAATGAATTTTGGGCCTATGGTACCTCTAGTGCAAACCATGCACCTATCTTGCACCGACGCTAACACTACCTCCAAACGAAAAGAAGAGAGATTCCACATGACCCACGTCACCAAGGAGCTCCATCGGGTGCATGCAAAATGATTTCCGAGCCTATGTTAAGTTCGACGCAAACTGTGCACCTATCTTGCATCAAGATTAGCACTATCTCCAAATATACCGAAATGAGCTTTCACTTGAGCCTCGTCACCTAGTGGTACCAACAGGTGCGACAAAAATGATTTCTGAGCCTATGGTACGTCTAGTGCAAACCATGCACCTATCTTGCACCACGCTAACACTACCTCCAAATGGAAAGAAGAAAGATTCCACATAACCCACATCACCAAGGAGGTCCATTGGGTGCATCAAAAATGATTTCCTAGCCTATGATACGTTCGACGCAAACCGTGCACCTATCTTGCGTCAAGATTAGCACTATGTCCAAACATAACGAAATGAGCTTCCACTTGAGCCTCGTCACCTAGTTGTACCATCGGGTGCGACCAAAATGAATTTTGGGCCTATGGTACGTCTAGTGCAAACCATGCACCTATCTTGCACCGACGCTAACACTACCTCCAAACGAAAAGAAGAGAGATTCCACATGACCCACGTCACCAAGGAGCTCCATCGGGTGCATGCAAAATGATTTCCAAGCCTATGTTACGTTCAACGCAAACCGTGCACCTATCTTGCATCAAGATTAGCACTATGTCCAAATGTACCGAAATGAGCTTTCACTTGAGCCTCGTCACCGAGTGGTACCATCGATGTGCGACCAAAACGATTTTTGGGCCTATGGTACGTCTAGTGCAGACCATGCACCTATCTTGCACCGACGCTAACACTACCTCCAAATGAAAAGAAGAGATATTCCACATGACCCAGGTCACCAAGGAGCTCCATCGGGTGCATGCAAAATGATTTCCGAACCTATGTTAAGTTCGACGCAAACCGTGCACCTATCTTGCATCAAGATTAGCACTATCTCCAAATGTACCGAAATGAGCTTTCACTTGAGCCTCGTCATCTAGTGGTACCATCGGGTGCCACCAAAATGATTTCTGAGCCTATGGTACGTCTAGCGCAAACCATGCACCTATCTTGCACCAATGCTAACACTACCTCCAAGCAGAAAGAGGAGAGATTCCACATGACCCACATCACAAAGGAGGTCCATTGGGTGCATCAAAAATGATTTCCTAGCCTATGGTACGTTTGACGCAAAGCGTGCACTTATCTTGCAACAAGATTAGCACTATCTCTAAACGGACCGAAACGAGTTTCCACTTGAGCCTCATCACCTAGTGGTACCCTCGGTTGTGTCCAAAACGATCTAAGAGCCTATGATACGTCTAGCGCAAACCATGTAGCTAGCTTGCACCGACACTAACACTGTCTCCAAACAGAAAGAAGTGAGATTCCACATAACCCATGTCACCTAGGAGTTCCATTGGGTGCATCCAAAATGATTTCCTAGCCTATGGTACGTTCGACGCAAACCATGCACCTATCTTGCGTCAAGATTAGCACTATCTCTAAATGTACCGAAATGAGCTTCCACTTGAGCCTCGTCACCTAGTGGTACCATCGAGTGCGACCAAAACGATTTCTGAGCCTATGGTACGTCTAGTGCAAACCATGCACCTATCTTCCACTGACGCTAACACTACCTCCAAACGGAAAGAAGAAAGATTCCACATGACCCACATCACCAAGGAGGTCCATTGGGTGCATCAAAAATGATTTCCTAGCCTATGGCATGTTCGACGCAAAACCGTGCACCTATCTTGCGTCAAGATTAGCACTATGTCCAAACGCATCGAAATGAGCTTCCACTTGAGCCTCGTCACCTAGTGGTACCATCGGGTGCGACCAAAACGATTTTTGAGCCTATGGTACGCCTAGTGCAAACCATGCACCTATCTTGCACCGATGCTAACACTACCTCGAAACGAAAAGAAGAGAGATTCCACATGACCCAGGTCACCAAGGAGCTCCATCGGGTGCATGCAAAATGATTTCCGAGCCTATGTCATGTTTGACGCAAACCGTGCACCTATCTTGCATCAAAATTAGCACTATCTCCAAATGTATCGAAATAAACTTTCACTTGACCCTCATCATCTAGTGGTACCATCGGGTGTGACCAAAATGATTTCTGAGCCTATGGTACGTCTAGTGCAAACCATGCACCTATCTTGCACCGACGCTAACACTACCTCCAAACGGAAAGAAGAAAGATTCCACATGACCCACATCACCAAGGAGGTCCATTGGGTGCATCAAAAATGATTTCCTAGCCTATGGTACGTTCGACGCAAACCGAGCACTTATCTTGCGTCAAGATTAGCACTATCTCTAAATGGACAGAAACGAGCTTCCACTTGAGCCTCGTCACCAAGTGGTATCATCGGTTGCGTCCAAAACAATCTCAGAGCCTATGGTACGTCTAGCGCAAACCATGCACCTAGCTTGCTCCAACACTAACACTGTCTCCATACGGAAAGAAGTGAGATTCCACATAACCCACGTCACCTAGGAGTTCCGTTGGGTGCATCCAAAATGATTTCCTATCCTATGGTACGTTCGACGCAAACCGTGCACCTATCTTGCGTCAAGATTAGCACTATGTCCAAACGTATCGAAATGAGCTTCCACTCGAGCCTGTCACCTAGTGGTACCATCGGGTGCGACCAAAACGATCTCAGAGCCTATGGTACGTCTAGCGCAAACCATGAACCTATCTTGCACCAACGCTAACACTGTCTCCAAACAGAAAGAAGAGAGATTCCACATGACCCACGTCACCAAGGAGCTCCATCGGGTGCATGCAAAATGATTTCTGAGCCTATGTTACGCTCGATGCAA
Organism: Miscanthus floridulus; assembly: GCF_019320115.1. NCBI lineage: Eukaryota > Viridiplantae > Streptophyta > Magnoliopsida > Poales > Poaceae > Miscanthus > Miscanthus floridulus. Next base: position 26,030,304 of record NC_089590.1, on the reverse strand, counting down.
ACCGTGCACCTATCTTGCATCAAGATTAGCGCTATCTCCAAACGGAAAGAAGAAAGATTCCACATGACCCACATCACCAAGGAGGTCCAATGGGTGCATCAAAAATGATTTCCTAGCCTATGGAATGTTCGACACAAACCGTGCACCTATCTTGCGTCAAGATTAGCACTATGTCCAAACGTACCGAAATGAGATTCCACTTGAGCCTCGTCAACTAGTGGTACCATCGGGTGCGACCAAAATGATTGTTGATCCTATGGTACGTCTAGTGCAAACCATGCACCTATCTTGCACCGACGTTAACACTACCTCCAAACAGAAAGAAGAGAGATTCCACATGACCCATGTCACCAAGGAGCTCCATCAGGTGCATGCAAAATGATTTCCGAGCCTATGTTACGCTCGACGCAAACCATGCACCTATCTTGCTCCAAGATTAGCACTATCTCTAAGCGGACCGAAACGAGCTTCCACTTGAGCCTTGTCACCTAGTGGTACCATCGGGTGCGTCCAAAACGATCTAAGAGCCTATGGTACATATACCGCAAACCATGCACCTATCTTGCACCGACACTAGCACTGCTCCAAACAGAAAGAAGTGAGATTCCACATAACCCATGTCACCTAGGAGTTCCATTGGGTGCATCCAAAATGATTTCCTAGCCTATGGTACGTTCGACGCAAACCGTGCACCTATCTTGCGTCAAGATTAGCACTATCCCCAAATGTACCGAAATGAGCTTGCACTTGAGCCTCGTCACCTAGTGGTACCATCGGGTGCGACCAAAATAATTTCTGAGCCTATGGTACGTCTAGTGCAAACCATGCACCTATCTTGCACCGACGCTAACACTACATCCAAACAGAAAGAAGAAAGATTCCACATGACCCACATCACGAAGGAGGTCCATTGGGTGCATCAAAAATGATTTCCTAGCCTATGGTACGTTCGACGCAAACCGTGCACCTATCTTGCGTCAATATTAGCACTATGTCCAAACGTACCAAAATTAGCTTCCACTTGAGCCTCGTCACCTAGTGGTACCATCGGGTGCGACCAAAATGAATTTTGGGCCTATGGTACCTCTAGTGCAAACCATGCACGTATCTTGCACCGACGCCAACACTACCTCCAAACGAAAAGAAGAGAGATTCCACATGACCCACATCACCAAGGAGCTCCATCGGGTGCAAGCAAAATGATTTCCGAGCCTATGTTAAGTTCGACGCAAACTGTGCACCTATCTTGCATCAAGATTAGCACTATCTCCAAATATACCGAAATGAGCTTTCACTTGAGCCTCGTCACCTAGTGGTACCATCGGGGGCGACAAAAATGATTTCTGAGCCTATGGAACGTCTAGTGCAAACCATGCACCCATCTTGCACTGACGCTAACACTACCTCCAAACGGAAAGAATAAAGATTCCACATGACCCACATCACCAAGGAGGTCCATTGGGTGCATCAAAAATGATTTCCTTGCCTATGGTACGTTCGACACAAACTGTGCACCTATCTTGCGTCAAGATTAGCACTATGTCCAAACGTAACGAAATGAGCTTCCACTTGAGCCTCATCACCTAGTTGTACCATCGGGTGCGACCAAAACGAATTTTGGGCCTATGGTACGTCTAGTGCAAACCATGCACCTATCTTGCACCGACGCTAACACAACCTCCAAACGAAAAAGAAGAGAGATTCCACATGACCCACGTCACCAAGGAGCTCCATCGGGTGCATGCAAAATGATTTCCGTGCCTATGTTAAGTTCAACGCAAACCGTGCACCTATCTTGCATCAAGATTAGCACTATCTCCAAATGTACCAAAATGAGCTTTCACTTGAGCCCCGTCAGCTAGTGGTACCATCGGGTGCGACCAAAATGATTTCTGAGCCTATGGTATGTCTAGTGCAAACCATGCACCTATCTTGCACCGACGCTAACACTACCTCCAAACGAAAAGAAGAGAGATTCCACATGACCCACGTCACCAAGGAGCTCCATCGGGTGCATGCAAAATGATTTCCGAGCCTATGTTAAGTTCGACGCAAACTGTGCACCTATCTTGCATCGAGATTAGCACTGTCTCCAAATATACCGAAATGAGCTTTCACTTGAGCCTCGTCGCCTAGTGGTACCATCGGGTGCGACAAAAATGATTTCTGAGCCTATGGTACGTCTAGTGCAAACCATGCACCTATCTTGCACCGACGCTAACACTACCTCCAAATGGAAAGAAGAAAGATTCCACATGACCCACATTAACAAGGAGGTCCATTGGGTGCATCAAAAATGATTTCCTGGCCTATGGTACGTTCGACGCAAACCATGCACCTATCTTGCGTCAAGATTAGCACTATGTCCAAACGTACCGAAATGAGCTTCCACTTGAGGCTCATCACCTAGTGGTACCATCGGGTGCGACCAAAATGATTTCTGAGCCTATGGTACATCTAGTGCAAACCATGCACCTATCTTGCACCGACGCTAACACTACCTCCAAACGGAAAGAAGAAGGATTCCACATGACCCACATCACGAAGGAGGTCCTTTGGGTGCATCAAAAATGATTTCCTAGCCTATGGTACGTTCGATGCAAACCGTGCACCTATCTTGCGTCAAGATTAGCACTATGTCCAAACGTATCGAAATGAGCTTCCACTTGAGCCTCGTCACCTAGTTGTACCATCGCGTGCGACCAAAGCGAATTTTGGGCCTATGGTACGTCTAGTGCAAACCATGCACCTATCTTGCATCGACGCTAACACAACCTCCAAATGAAAAGAAGAGAGATTCCACATGACCCACGTCACCAAGGAGGTCCATTGGGTGCATCCAAAATGATTAACTAGCCTACGGTACGTTCAACGCAAACCGTGCACCTATTTTGTGTCAAGATTAGCACTATCTCCAAACGTACCAAAATGAGCTTCCACTTGAGCATTGTCACCTAGTGGTACCATCGGGTGTGACCAAAACGATTTCTGAGCCTATGGTACGTCTAGTGCAAACCATGCACCTATCTTGCACCAACGCTAACACTACATCCAAATAGAAAGAAGAGAGATTCCACATGACCCATGTCACCAAGGAGCTCCATCGGGTGCATGCAAAATGATTTCCGAGCCTATGTTACGTTCGACGCAAACCATGCACCTATCTTGCGTCAAGATTAGCACTATCTTTAAGCAGACCAAAATGAGCTTCCACTTGAGCCTTGTCACCTAGTGGTACCATCGGTTGCGTCAAAAACGATCTCAGAGCCTATGGTACGTCTAGCACAAACCATGCACCTATCTTGCACCGACACTAACACTGTCTCCAAATGGAAAGAAGTGATATTCCACATAACCCACGTCACCTAAGAGTTCCATTGAGTGCATCCAAAATGATTTCCTATCCTATGGTACGTTTGACGCAAATCGTGCACCTATCTTGCATCAAGATTAGCACTATGTCCAAACGTACCGAAATGAGCTTCCACTTGAGGCTCGTCACCTAGTGGTACCATCGGGTGCGACCAAAATGTTCTCTGAGCCTATGGTACGTCTAGTGCAAACCATGCACCTATCTTGCATTGATGCTAACACAACCTCCAAATGAAAAGAAGAGAGATTCCATATGACCCACGTCACCAAGGAGCTCCATCAGGTGCATGCAAAATGATTTCTGAGCCTATGTTAAGTTCAACTCAAACCGTGCACCTATCTTGCATCAAGATTAGCACTATCTCCAAATGTACCGAAATGAGCTTTCACTTGAGCCTCGTCACCTAGTGGTACCATCGGGTGCGACCAAAATGATTTCTGAGCCTATGGTACGTCTAGTGCAAACCATGCACCTATCTTGCACTGACGCTAACACTACCTCCAAACGGAAAGAAGAAAGATTCCGCATGACCCACATCACCAAGGAGGTCCATTGGGTGCATCAAAAATGATTTCCTAGCCTATGGTACGTTCGACGCAAACCGTGCACCTATCTTGCGTCAAGATTAGCACTATGTCCAAACGTACCGAAATGAGATTCCACTTGAGGCTCGTCACCTAGTGGTACCATCGGGTGCGACCAAAACGTTTTTTGAGCCTATGGTACGTCTAGTGCAAACCATGCACCTATCTTGCACCAACACTAACACTACCTCCAAACGAAAAGAAGAGAGATTCCACATGATCCACGACGCCAAGGAGCTCCATCGGGTGCATGCAAAATGATTTCCGAGCCTATGTTACGCTCGACGCAAACCAAGCACCTATCTTGCATCAAGATTAGCACTATCTCTAAATGGAAAGAAGTGACATTCTACATGACCCACGTCACCTAGGAGTTCCATTGGGTGCATCCAAAATGATTTCCTATCCTATGGTACGTTCGACGCAAACCGTGCACCTATCTTGCATCAAGATTAGCACTATGTCCAAATGTACCAAAATGAGCTACCACTTGAGCCTGGTCACCTAGTGGTACCATCGGGTGCGACCAAAACGATTTCTAAGCCTATGGTACGTCTAGTGCAAACCATGCACCTATCTTGCACCGACGCTAACACCACCTCCAAGTAGAAAGAGGAGAGATTCCACATGACCCACATCACCAAGGAGGTCCATTGGGTGCATCAAAAATGATTTCCTAGCCTATGGTACGTTCGACGCAAACCGTGCACTTATCTTGCAACAAGATTAGCACTATCTCTAAACGGACTGAAACGAGTTTCCACTTGAGCCTTGTCACCTAGTGGTACCCTCGGTTGTGTCCAAAATGATCTTAGAGCCTATGGTACGTCTAGCGAAACCATGCAGCTAGCTTGCACCGACACTAACACTATCTCCAAACAGAAAGAAGTGAGATTCCACATAACCCACGTCACCTAGGAGTTCCATTGGGTGCATCCAAAATGATTTCCTAGCCTATGGTATGCTTGACGCAAACCATGCACCTATCTTGCGTCAAGATTAGCACTATCTCCAAATGTACCGAAATGAGCTTCCACTTGAGCCTCGTCACCTAGTGGTACCATCGAGTGCGACCAAAACAATTTCTGAGCCTATGGTACATCTAGTGCAAACCATGCACCTATCTTGCACTAACGCTAACACTTCCTCCAAATGGAAAGAAGAAAGATTCCACATGACCCACATCACCAAGGAGGCTCATTGGGTGCATCAAAAATGATTTCCTAGCCTATGGCACGTTCGACGCAAATTGTGCACCTATCTTGCGTCAAGATTAGCACTATGTCCAAACGTATCGAAATGAGCTTCCACTTGAGCCTCGTCACCTAGTGGTACCAGCGGGTGCGACCAAAATGATTTTTGAGCTTATGGTACGTCTAGTGCAAACCATGCACCTATCTTGCACCGACGCTAACACTACCTCCAAACAGAAAGAAGAAAAATTTCACATGACCCACATCACCAAGGAGGTCCATTGGGTGCATCAAAAAGGATTTCCGAGCCTATGGTATGTTCGATGCAAACCGTGCACCTATCTTGCGTCAAGATTAGCACTATCTCCAAATGTTTCAAAATCAGCTTCAACTTGAGCATCGTCTCCTAGTGGTACCATCGGGTGCGACTAAAACGATTTCTGAGCCTACGGTACGTCTAGTGCAAACCATGCACCTATCTTGCACTTACGCTAACACTACCTCCAAACGGAAAGAAGAAAGATTCCACATGACCCACATCACCAAGGAGGTCCATTGGGTGCATCAAAAATGATTTCCTAGCCTATGGTACGTTCGACACAAACCGTGCACCTATCTTACGTCAAGATTAGCACTATGTCCAAACGTACTGAAATGAGCTTCCACTTGAGCCTCGTCAACTAGTGGTACCATCGGGTGCGACCAAAACAATTTTTGATCCTATGGTACGTCTAGTGCAAATGATGCACCTATCTTGCACCGACGTTGAAAGTACCTCCAAACAGAAAGAAGAGAGATTCCACATGACCAAAGTCACCAAGGAGCTCCATCGGGTGCATGCAAAACGATTTCCGAGCCTATGTTACGCTTGAAGCAAACCGTGCACCTATCTTGCTTCAAGATTAGCACTATCTCTAAATGGATAGAAGTGACATTCCACATGACCCACGTCACCTAGGGGTTCCTTTGGGTGCATCCAAAATGATTTCCTATCCTATGGTACGTTCGACGCAAACCGTGCACCTATCTTGCATCAAGATTAGCACAATGTCCAAACATACCAAAATGAGCTACCACTTGAGCCTCGTCACCTAGTGGTACCATCGGGTGCGACCAAAATGATTTTTGAGCCTATGGTACGTCTAGTGCAAACCATGCACCTATCTTACACCGACGGTAACACTACCTCCAAATGGAAAGAGGAGAGATTCCACATGACCCACATCACCAAGGAGGTCCATTGGGTGCATCAAAAATGATTTCCTAGCCTATGGTACGTTCGACGCAAACCGTGCACTTATCTTGCGTCAAGATTAGCACTATCTCTAAATGGACCGAAACGAGCTTCCACCTGAGCCTCGTCACCTAGTGGTACCATCGGTTGCGTCCAAAAACGAACTCACAGCCTATGGTATGTCTAGCGCAAACCATGCACCTAGCTTGCTTCGACACTAACACTGTCTCCAAATGGAAAGAAGTGAGATTCCACATAACCCACGTCACCTAAGAGTTCCATTGAGTGCATCCAAAATGATTTCCTATCCTATGGTACGTTTGACGCAAATCGTGCACCTATCTTGCATCAAGATTAGCACTATGTCCAAACGTACCGAAATGAGCTTCCATTTGAGGCTCGTCACCTAGTGGTACCATCGGGTGCGACCAAAACGATCTCTGAGCCTATGGTACGTCTAGTGCAAACCATGCACCTATCTTGCATTGACACTAACACAACCTCCAAATGAAAAGAAGAGAGATTCCATATGACCCACGTCACCAAGGAGCTCCATCAGGTGCATGCAAAATGATTTCTGAGCCTATGTTAAGTTCAACTCAAACCGTGCACCTATCTTGCATCAAGATTAGCCCTATCTCCAAATGTACTGAAATGAGCTTTCACTTGAGCCTCGTCACCTAGTGGTACCATCGGGTGCGACCAAAATGATTTCTGAGCCTATAGTACGTCTAGTGCAAACCATGCACCTATCTTGCACCGACGCTAACACTACCTCCAAATGGAAAGAAGAAAGATTCTGCATGACCCACATCACCAAGGAGGTCCATTGGGTGCATCAAAAATGATTTCCTAGCCTATGGTACGTTCGACGCAAACCGTGCACCTATCTTGCGTCAAGTTTAGCACTATGTCCAAACGTATCGAAATGAGTTTCCACTTGAGGCTCATCACCTAGTGGTACCATCGGGTGCGACCAAAACAATTTTTGAGCCTATGGTACGTCTAGTGCAAACCATGCACCTATCTTGCACCAACACTAACACTACCTCCAAACGAAAAGAAGAGAGATTCCACATGATCCACGACGCCAAGGAGCTCCATCGGGTGCATGCAAAATGATTTCCGAGCCTATGTTACGCTCGACGCAAACCGTGCACCTATCTTGCATCAAGATTAGCACTATCTCTAAATGGAAAGAAGTGACATTCCACATGACCCACGTCACCTAGGAGTTCCATTGGGTGCATCCAAAATGATTTCCTATCCTATGGTACGTTCGACGCAAACCGTGCACCTATCTTGCATCAAGATTAGCACTATGTCCAAATGTACCAAAATGAGCTACCACTTGAGCCTTGTCACCTAGTGGTACCATCGGGTGCGACCAAAATGATTTCTGAGCCTATGGTACGTCTAGTGCAAACCATGCACCTATCTTGCACCGACGCTAACACCACCTCCAAGCAGAAAGAGGAGAGATTCCACATGACCCACATCACCAAGGAGGTCCATTGGGGGCATCAAAAATGATTTCCTAGCCTATGGTATGTTCGACGCAAACCGTGCAGTTATCTTGCAACAAGATTAGCACTATCTCTAAACGGACCGAAACGAGTTTCCACTTGAGCCTCGTCACCTAGTGGTACCCTCGGTTGTGTCCAAAACGATCTAAGAGCCTATGGTATGTCTAGCGAAACCATGCAGCTAGCTTGCACCGACACTAACACTATCTCCAAATAGAAAGAAGTGAGATTCCACACAACCCACGTCACCTAGGAGTTCTATTGGGTACATCCAAAATGATTTCCTAGCCTATGGTACGTTTGACGCAAACCATGCACCTATCTTGCGTCAAGATTAGCACTATCTCCAAATATACCGAAATGAGCTTCCACTTGAGCCTCGTCACCAAGTGGTACCATAGAGTGCGACCAAAACGATTTCTGAGCCTATGGTACATCTAGTGCAAACCATGCACCTATCTTGCACCGACGCTAACACTACCTCCAAACGGAAAGAAGAAGGATTCCACATGACCCACATCACGAAGGAGGTCCTTTGGGTGCATCAAAAATGATTTCCTAGCCTATGGTACGTTCGACGCAAACCGTGCACCTATCTTGCGTCAAGATTAGCACTATGTCCAAACGTATCGAAATGAGCTTCCACTTGAGCCTCGTCACCTAGTTGTACCATCGCGTGCGACCAAAGCGAATTTTGGGCCTATGGTACGTCTAGTGCCAACCATGCACCTATCTTGCATCGACGCTAACACAACCTCCAAATGAAAAGAAGAGAGATTCCACATGACCCACGTCACCAAGGAGGTCCATTGGGTGCATCCAAAATGATTAACTAGCCTACGGTACGTTCAACGCAAACCGTGCACCTATTTTGTGTCAAGATTAGCACTATCTCCAAACGTACCAAAATGAGCTTCCACTTGAGCATTGTCACCTAGTGGTACCATCGGGTGTGACCAAAACGATTTCTGAGCCTATGGTACGTCTAGTGCAAACCATGCACCTATCTTGCACCAACGCTAACACTACATCCAAATAGAAAGAAGAGAGATTCCACATGACCCATGTCACCAAGGAGCTCCATCGGGTGCATGCAAAATGATTTCCGAGCCTATGTTACGTTCGACGCAAACCGTGCACCTATCTTGCGTCAAGATTAGCACTATCTTTAAGCAGACCAAAATGAGCTTCCACTTGAGCCTTGTCACCTAGTGGTACCATCGGTTGCGTCAAAAACGATCTCAGAGCCTATGGTACGTCTAGCACAAACCATGCACCTATCTTGCACCGACACTAACACTGTCTCCAAATGGAAAGAAGTGATATTCCACATAACCCACGTCACCTAAGAGTTCCATTGAGTGCATCCAAAATGATTTCCTATCCTATGGTACGTTTGACGCAAATCGTGCACCTATCTTGCATCAAGATTAGCACTATGTCCAAACGTACCGATATGAGCTTCCACTTGAGGCTCGTCACCTAGTGGTACCATCGGGTGCGACCAAAACGTTCTCTGAGCCTATGGTACGTCTAGTGCAAACCATGCACCTATCTTGCATTGATGCTAACACAACCTCCAAATGAAAAGAAGAGAGATTCCATAGGACCCACGTCACCAAGGAGCTCCATCAGGTGCATGCAAAATGATTTCTGAGCCTATGTTAAGTTCAACTCAAACCGTAGTATCTTGCATCAAGATTAGCACTATCTCCAAATATACCGAAATGAGCTTTCACTTGAGCCTCGTCACCTAGTGGTACCATCGGGTGCGACCAAAATGATTTCTGAGCCTATGGTACGTCTAGTGCAAACCATGCACCTATCTTGCACCGACGCTAACACTACCTCCAAACGGAAAGAAGAAAGATTCCGCATGACCCACATCACCAAGGAGGTCCATTGGGTGCATCAAAAATGATTTCCTAGCCTATGGTACATTCGACGCAAACCGTGCACCTATCTTGCGTCAAGATTAGCACTATGTCCAAACGTACCGAAATGAGATTCCACTTGAGGCTCGTCACCTAGTGGTACCATCGGGTGCGACCAAAACGTTTTTTGAGCCTATGGTACGTCTAGTGCAAACCATGCACCTATCTTGCACCAACACTAACACTACCTCCAAACGAAAAGAAGAGAGATTCCACATGATCCACGACGCCAAGGAGCTCCATCGGGTGCATGCAAAATGATTTCCGAGCCTATGTTACGCTCGACGCAAACCATGCACCTATCTTGCATCAAGATTAGCACTATCTCTAAATGGAAAGAAGTGACATTCTACATGACCCACGTCACCTAGGAGTTCCATTGGGTGCATCCAAAATGATTTCCTATCCTATGGTACGTTCGACGCAAACCGTGCACCTATCTTGCATCAAGATTAGCACTATGTCCAAATGTACCAAAATGAGCTACCACTTGAGCCTGGTCACCTAGTGGTACCATCGGGTGCGACCAAAACGATTTCTAAGCCTATGGTACGTCTAGTGCAAACCATGCACCTATCTTGCACCGACGCTAACACCACCTCCAAGCAGAAAGAGGAGAGATTCCACATGACCCACATCACCAAGGAGGTCCATTGGGTGCATCAAAAATGATTTCCTAGCCTATGGTATGTTCGACGCAAACCGTGCACTTATCTTGCAACAAGATTAGCACTATCTCTAAACGGACTGAAACGAGTTTCCACTTGAGCCTTGTCACCTAGTGGTACCCTCGGTTGCGTCCAAAATGATCTTAGAGCCTATGGTACGTCTAGCGAAACCATGCAGCTAGCTTGCACCGACACTAACACTATCTCCAAACAGAAAGAAGTGAGATTCCACATAACCCACCTCACCTAGGAGTTCCATTGGGTGCATCCAAAATGATTTCCTAGCCTATGGTATGCTTGACGCAAACCATGCACCTATCTTGCATCAAGATTAGCACTATCTCCAAATGTACCGAAATGAGCTTCCACTTGAGCCTCGTCACCTAGTGGTACCATCGAGTGCGACCAAAACAATTTCTGAGCCTATGGTACATCTAGTGCAAACCATGCACCTATCTTGCACTAACGCTAACACTTCCTCCAAATGGAAAGAAGAAAGATTCCACATGACCCACATCACCAAGGAGGCTCATTGGGTGCATCAAAAATGATTTCCTAGCCTATGGCACGTTCGACGCAAACTGTGCACCTATCTTGCGTCAAGATTAGCACTATGTCCAAACGTATCGAAATGAGCTTCCACTTGAGCCTCGTCACCTAGTGGTACCAGCGGGTGCGACCAAAATGATTTTTGAGCCTATGGTACGTCTAGTGCAAACCATGCACCTATCTTGCACCGACGCTAACACTACCTCCAAACAGAAATAAGAAAAATTTCACATGACCCACATCACCAAGGAGGTCCATTGGGTGCATCAAAAAGGATTTCCGAGCCTATGGTATGTTCGATGCAAACCGTGCACCTATCTTGCGTCAAGATTAGCACTATCTCCAAACGTTTCAAAATCAGCTTCAACTTGAGCCTCGTCTCCTAGTGGTACCATCGGGTGCGACTAAAACGATTTCTGAGCCTACGGTACGTCTAGTGCAAACCATGCACCTATCTTGCACTTACGCTAACACTACCTCCAAACGGAAAGAAGAAAGATTCCACATGACCCACATCACCAAGGAGGTCCATTGGGTGCATCAAAAATGATTTCCTAGCCTATGGTACGTTCGACACAAACCGTGCACCTATCTTACGTCAAGATTAGCACTATGTCCAAACGTACTGAAATGAGCTTCCACTTGAGCCTCGTCAACTAGTGGTACCATCGGGTGCGACCAAAACAATTTTTGATCCTATGGTACGTCTAGTGCAAACGATGCACCTATCTTGCACCAATGTTGAAACTACCTCCAAATAGAAAGAAGATAGATTCCACATGACCAAAGTCACCAAGGAGCTCCATCGGGTGCATGCAAAACGATTTCCGAGCCTATGTTATGCTCGAAGCAAACCGTGCACCTATCTTGCTTCAAGATTAGCACTATCTCTAAACAGATAGAAGTGACATTCCACATGACCCACGTCACCTAGGGGTTCCTTTGGGTGCATCCAAAATGATTTCCTATCCTATGGTACGTTCGACGCAAACCGTGCACCTATCTTGCATCAAGATTAGCACAATGTCCAAACATACCAAAATGAGCTACCACTTGAGCCTCGTCACCTAGTGGTACCATTTGGTGCGACCAAAATGATTTTTGAGCCTATGGTACGTCTAGTGCAAACCATGCACCTATCTTACACCGACGGTAACACTACCTCCAAATGGAAAGAGGAGAGATTCCACATGACCCACATCACCAAGGAGGTCCATTGGGTGCATCAAAAATGATTTCCTAGCCTATGGTATGTTCGACGCAAACCGTGCACTTATGTTGCGTCAAGATTAGCACTATCTCTAAATGGACCAAAACGAGCTTCCACTTGAGCCTCGTCACCTAGTGGTACCATCGGTTGCGTCCAAAATGAACTCATAGCCTATGGTATGTCTAGCACAAACCATGCACCTAGCTTGCTTCGACACTAACACTGTCTCCAAATGGAAAGAAGTGAGATTCCACATAACCCACGTCACCTAGGAGTTCCATTGAGTGCATCCAAAATGATTTCCTATCCTATGGTACGTTCGACGCAAACCGTGCACCTATCTTGCGTCAAGATTAGCACTATGTCCAAATGTACCGAAATGAGCTTCCACTTGAGGCTCGTCACCTAGTGGTACCATCGGGTGTGACCAAAATTATCTCTGAGCCTATGGTACATCTAGTGCAAACCATGCACCTATCTTGCACCGACGCTAACACTACCTCCAAATGGAAAGAAGAAAAATTTCACATGAGCCACATCACCAAGGAGGTCCATTGGGTGCATCAAAAAGGATTTCCTAGCCTATGGTATGTTCGATGCAAACCGTGCACCTATCTTGCGTCAAGATTAGCACTATCTCCAAACGTATCAAAATCAGCTTCAACTTGAGCATCGTCTCCTAGTGGTACCATCGGGTGCGACCAAAATGATTTCTGAGCCTATGGTACGTCTAGTTCAAACCATGCACCTATCTTGCACCGATGCTAATACTACCTCCAAACAGAAAGAAGAGAGATTCCACATGACCCACGTCCCCAAGGAGCTCCATCGGGTGCATGCAAAATGATTGCGAGCCTATGTTACATTCGACGCAAACCGTGTAGCTATCTTGTGTCAAGATTAGCACTATCTCCAAATGCACCAAAATGAGCTTTCACTTGAGCCTCGTCACCTAGTGGTACCATCGGGTGCGACCAAAACAAATTTTGGGCCTATGGTACGTCTAGTGCAGACCATGCACCTATTTTGCACCGACACTAACACTGTCTGTAAACTAAAAGAATTGAGATTGCACATAACCCACATCACCTAGGAGTTCCATTGGGTGCATCCAAAATGATTTCCTAGCCTATGGTACATTCGACGCAAACCGTGCACCAATCTTGCGTCAAGATTAGCACTATCTCCAAATGTACTGAAATGAAATTCCACTTGAGCCTCATCACGTAGTGATACCATCGGGTGTGACCAAAATGATTTCTGAGCCTATGGTACGTCTAGTGCAAACCATGCACCTTTCTTGCACCAACGCTAACACTACCTCCAAACGAAAAGAAGAGAGATTCCATATGACCCACGTCACCAAGGAGCTCCATCGGGTGCATGCAAAATGATTTCTGAGCCTATGTTACGCTCAACGCAAACCGTGCACCTATCTTGCATCAAGATTAGCACTATCTCTAAACGGAAAGAAGTGACATTCCACATGACCCACGTCACCTAGGGGTTCCATTGGGTGCATCCAAAATGATTTCCTATCCAATGGTACGTTCGACGCAAACCATGCACCTAACTTGCGTCAAGATTAGCACTATGTCCAAATGTACCAAAATGAGCTACCACTTGAGCCTCGTCACCTAGTGGTACCATCGGGTGCGACCAAAACGATTTCTGAGCCTATGGTACGTCTAGTGCAAACCATGCACCTATCTTGCACCGACGCTAACACTACCTCCAAGCAGAAATTGGAGAGATTCCACATGACCCACATCACCAAGGAGGTCCATTGGGTGCATCAAAAATGATTTCCTAGCCCAGTACGTTCGACGCAAACCGTGCACTTATCTTGCAACAAGATTAGCACTATCTCTAAACGGACCGAAACGAGTTTCCACTTGAGCCTCGTCACCTAGTGGTACCCTCGGTTGTGTCGAAAATGATCTAAGAGCCTATGGTACGTCTAGCGCAAACCTTGCAGCTAGCTTGCACCGACGCTAACACTGTCTCCAAACAGAAAGAAGTGAGATTCCACATAACCCACGTCACCTAGGAGTTCCATTGGGTGCATCCAAAATGATTTCCTAGCCTATGGTACGTTCGACGCAAACCATGCACCTATCTTGTGTCAAGATTACCACTGTCTCCAAATGTACCGAAATGAGCTTCCACTTGAGCCTCGTCACCTAGTGGTACCATCGAGTGTGACCAAAATGATTTCTGAGCCTATGGTATGTCTAGTGCAAACCAAGCACCTATCTTGCACCGACGCTAACACTACCTCCAAGCAGAAAGAGGAGAGATTCCACATGACCCACATCACCAAGGAGGTCCATTGGGTGCATCAAAAATGATTTCCTAGCCTATGGTACGTTCGACGCAAACCGTGCACTTATCTTGCAACAAGATTAGCACTATCTCTAAACGGACCGAAACGAGTTTCCACTTGAGCCTCGTCATCTAGTGGTACCCTCGGTTGTGTCCAAAACAATCTAAGAGCCTATGGTACATCTAGCCCAAACCATGCAGCTAGCTTGCACCGACACTAACACTGTCCCCAAACAGAAAGAAGTGAGATTCCACATAACCCACGTCACCTAAGAGTTCCATTGGGTGCATCAAAAATGATTTCCTAGCCTATGGTACGTTCGACGCAAACCATGCACCTATCTTGCGTCAAGATCAGCACTATCTCCAAATGTATCGAAATGAGCTTCCACTTGAGCCTCGTCACCTAGTGGTACCATCGAGTGCGACCAAAACGATTTCTGAGCCTACGGTACGTCTAGTGCAAACCATGCACCTATCTTGCACTTACGCTAACACTACCTCCAAACGGAAAGAAGAAAGATTCCACATGACCCACATCACCAAGGAGGTCCAATGGGTGCATCAAAAATGATTTCCTAGCCTATGGTATGTTCGACGCAAACCGTGCACTAATCTTGCATCAAGATTAGCACTATCTCTAAATGGACCGAAACAAGCTTCCACTTGAGCCTCGTCACCTAGTGGTACCATCGGTTGTGTCCAAAACAATCTCATAGCCTATGGTATGTCTAGCGCAAACCATGCACCTAGCATGCTCTGACACTAACACTGTCTCCAAATGGAAAGAAGTGAGATTCCACATAACCCACGTCACCTAGGAGTTCCATTGGGTGCATCCAAAATGATTTCCTATCCTATGGTATGTTCGACAAAAACCGTGCACCTATCTTGCGTCAAGATTAGCACTATGTCCAAATGTACCGAAATGAGCTTCCACTTGAGGCTCATCACCTAGTGGTACCATCGGGTGTGACCAAAATTATCTCTGAGCCTATGGTACATCTAGTGCAAACCATGCACCTATCTTGCACCGACGCTAACACTACCTCCAAATGGAAAGAAGAAAAATTTCACATGAGCCACATCACCAAGGAGGTCCATTGGGTGCATCAAAAAGGATTTCCTAGCCTATGGTATGTTCGATGCAAACCGTGCACCTATCTTGCGTCAAGATTAGCACTATCTCCAAACGTATCAAAATCAGCTTCAACTTGAGCATCGTCTCCTAGTGGTACCATCGGGTGCGACCAAAATGATTTCTGAGCCTATGGTACGTCTAGTTCAAACCATGCACCTATCTTGCACCGATGCTAATACTACCTCCAAACAGAAAGAAGAGAGATTCCACATGACCCACGTCCCCAAGGAGCTCCATCGGGTGCATGCAAAATGATTGCGAGCCTATGTTACATTCGACGCAAACCGTGTAGCTATCTTGTGTCAAGATTAGCACTATCTCCAAATGCACCAAAATGAGCTTTCACTTGAGCCTCGTCACCTAGTGGTACCATCGGGTGCGACCAAAACAAATTTTGGGCCTATGGTACGTCTAGTGCAGACCATGCACCTATTTTGCACCGACACTAACACTGTCTGTAAACTAAAAGAATTGAGATTGCACATAACCCACATCACCTAGGAGTTCCATTGGGTGCATCCAAAATGATTTCCTAGCCTATGGTACATTCGACGCAAACCGTGCACCAATCTTGCGTCAAGATTAGCACTATCTCCAAATGTACTGAAATGAAATTCCACTTGAGCCTCATCACGTAGTGATACCATCGGGTGTGACCAAAATGATTTCTGAGCCTATGGTACGTCTAGTGCAAACCATGCACCTTTCTTGCACCAACGCTAACACTACCTCCAAACGAAAAGAAGAGAGATTCCATATGACCCACGTCACCAAGGAGCTCCATCGGGTGCATGCAAAATGATTTCTGAGCCTATGTTACGCTCAACGCAAACCGTGCACCTATCTTGCATCAAGATTAGCACTATCTCTAAACGGAAAGAAGTGACATTCCACATGACCCACGTCACCTAGGGGTTCCATTGGGTGCATCCAAAATGATTTCCTATCCAATGGTACGTTCGACGCAAACCATGCACCTAACTTGCGTCAAGATTAGCACTATGTCCAAATGTACCAAAATGAGCTACCACTTGAGCCTCGTCACCTAGTGGTACCATCGGGTGCGACCAAAACGATTTCTGAGCCTATGGTACGTCTAGTGCAAACCATGCACCTATCTTGCACCGACGCTAACACTACCTCCAAGCAGAAATTGGAGAGATTCCACATGACCCACATCACCAAGGAGGTCCATTGGGTGCATCAAAAATGATTTCCTAGCCCAGTACGTTCGACGCAAACCGTGCACTTATCTTGCAACAAGATTAGCACTATCTCTAAACGGACCGAAACGAGTTTCCACTTGAGCCTCGTCACCTAGTGGTACCCTCGGTTGTGTCGAAAATGATCTAAGAGCCTATGGTACGTCTAGCGCAAACCTTGCAGCTAGCTTGCACCGACGCTAACACTGTCTCCAAACAGAAAGAAGTGAGATTCCACATAACCCACGTCACCTAGGAGTTCCATTGGGTGCATCCAAAATGATTTCCTAGCCTATGGTACGTTCGACGCAAACCATGCACCTATCTTGTGTCAAGATTACCACTGTCTCCAAATGTACCGAAATGAGCTTCCACTTGAGCCTCGTCACCTAGTGGTACCATCGAGTGTGACCAAAATGATTTCTGAGCCTATGGTATGTCTAGTGCAAACCAAGCACCTATCTTGCACCGACGCTAACACTACCTCCAAGCAGAAAGAGGAGAGATTCCACATGACCCACATCACCAAGGAGGTCCATTGGGTGCATCAAAAATGATTTCCTAGCCTATGGTACGTTCGACGCAAACCGTGCACTTATCTTGCAACAAGATTAGCACTATCTCTAAACGGACCGAAACGAGTTTCCACTTGAGCCTCGTCATCTAGTGGTACCCTCGGTTGTGTCCAAAACAATCTAAGAGCCTATGGTACATCTAGCCCAAACCATGCAGCTAGCTTGCACCGACACTAACACTGTCCCCAAACAGAAAGAAGTGAGATTCCACATAACCCACGTCACCTAAGAGTTCCATTGGGTGCATCAAAAATGATTTCCTAGCCTATGGTACGTTCGACGCAAACCATGCACCTATCTTGCGTCAAGATCAGCACTATCTCCAAATGTATCGAAATGAGCTTCCACTTGAGCCTCGTCACCTAGTGGTACCATCGAGTGCGACCAAAACGATTTCTGAGCCTACGGTACGTCTAGTGCAAACCATGCACCTATCTTGCACTTACGCTAACACTACCTCCAAACGGAAAGAAGAAAGATTCCACATGACCCACATCACCAAGGAGGTCCAATGGGTGCATCAAAAATGATTTCCTAGCCTATGGTATGTTCGACGCAAACCGTGCACTAATCTTGCATCAAGATTAGCACTATCTCTAAATGGACCGAAACAAGCTTCCACTTGAGCCTCGTCACCTAGTGGTACCATCGGTTGTGTCCAAAACAATCTCATAGCCTATGGTATGTCTAGCGCAAACCATGCACCTAGCATGCTCTGACACTAACACTGTCTCCAAATGGAAAGAAGTGAGATTCCACATAACCCACGTCACCTAGGAGTTCCATTGGGTGCATCCAAAATGATTTCCTATCCTATGGTACGTTCAACAAAAACCGTGCACCTATCTTGCGTCAAGATTAGCACTATGTCCAAATGTACCGAAATGAGCTTCCACTTGAGGCTCATCACCTAGTGGTACCATCGGGTGTGACCAAAATTATCTCTGAGCCTATGGTACATCTAGTGCAAACCATGCACCTATCTTGCACCGACGCTAACACTACCTCCAAATGGAAAGAAGAAAAATTTCACATGAGCCACATCACCAAGGAGGTCCATTGGGTGCATCAAAAAGGATTTCCTAGCCTATGGTATGTTCGATGCAAACCGTGCACCTATCTTGCGTCAAGATTAGCACTATCTCCAAACGTATCAAAATCAGCTTCAACTTGAGCATCGTCTCCTAGTGGTACCATCGGGTGCGACCAAAATGATTTCTGAGCCTATGGTACGTCTAGTTCAAACCATGCACCTATCTTGCACCGATGCTAATACTACCTCCAAACAGAAAGAAGAGAGATTCCACATGACCCACGTCCCCAAGGAGCTCCATCGGGTGCATGCAAAATGATTGCGAGCCTATGTTACATTCGACGCAAACCGTGTAGCTATCTTGTGTCAAGATTAGCACTATCTCCAAATGCACCAAAATGAGCTTTCACTTGAGCCTCGTCACCTAGTGGTACCATCGGGTGCGACCAAAACAAATTTTGGGCCTATGGTACGTCTAGTGCAGACCATGCACCTATTTTGCACCGACACTAACACTGTCTGTAAACTAAAAGAATTGAGATTGCACATAACCCACATCACCTAGGAGTTCCATTGGGTGCATCCAAAATGATTTCCTAGCCTATGGTACATTCGACGCAAACCGTGCACCAATCTTGCGTCAAGATTAGCACTATCTCCAAATGTACTGAAATGAAATTCCACTTGAGCCTCATCACGTAGTGATACCATCGGGTGTGACCAAAATGATTTCTGAGCCTATGGTACGTCTAGTGCAAACCATGCACCTTTCTTGCACCAACGCTAACACTACCTCCAAACGAAAAGAAGAGAGATTCCATATGACCCACGTCACCAAGGAGCTCCATCGGGTGCATGCAAAATGATTTCTGAGCCTATGTTACGCTCGACGCAAACCGTGCACCTATCTTGCGTCAAGATTAGCACTATCTCTAAACGGAAAGAAGTGACATTCCACATGACCCACGTCACCTAGGGGTTCCATTGGGTGCATCCAAAATGATTTCCTATCCAATGGTACGTTCGACGCAAACCATGCACCTAACTTGCGTCAAGATTAGCACTATGTCCAAATGTACCAAAATGAGCTACCACTTGAGCCTCGTCACCTAGTGGTACCATCGGGTGCGACCAAAACGATTTCTGAGCCTATGGTACGTCTAGTGCAAACCATGCACCTATCTTGCACCGACGCTAACACTACCTCCAAGCAGAAATTGGAGAGATTCCACATGACCCACATCACCAAGGAGGTCCATTGGGTGCATCAAAAATGATTTCCTAGCCCAGTACGTTCGACGCAAACCGTGCACTTATCTTGCAACAAGATTAGCACTATCTCTAAACGGACCGAAACGAGTTTCCACTTGAGCCTTGTCACCTAGTGGTACCCTCGGTTGTGTCGAAAATGATCTAAGAGCCTATGGTACGTCTAGCGCAAACCTTGCAGCTAGCTTGCACCGACGCTAACACTGTCTCCAAATAGAAAGAAGTGAGATTCCACATAACCCACGTCACCTAGGAGTTCCATTGGGTGCATCCAAAATGATTTCCTAGCCTATGGTACGTTCGACGCAAACCATGCACCTATCTTGCGTCAAGATTACCACTGTCTCCAAATGTACCGAAATGAGCTTCCACTTGAGCCTCGTCACCTAGTGGTACCATCGAGTGTGACCAAAATGATTTCTGAGCCTATGGTATGTCTAGTGCAAACCAAGCACCTATCTTGCACCAACGCTAACACTACCTCCAAGCAGAAAGAGGAGAGATTCCACATGACCCACATCACCAAGGAGGTCCATTGGGTGCATCAAAAATGATTTCCTAGCCTATGGTACGTTCGACGCAAACCGTGCACTTATCTTGTAACAAGATTAGCACTATCTCTAAACGGATCGAAACGAGTTTCCACTTGAGCCTCGTCATCTAGTGGTACCCTCGGTTGTGTCCAAAACAATCTAAGAGCCTATGGTACATCTAGCCCAAACCATGCAGCTAGCTTGCACCGACACTAACACTGTCTCCAAACAGAAAGAAGTGAGATTCCACATAACCCACGTCACCTAAGAGTTCCATTGGGTGCATCAAAAATGATTTCCTAGCCTATGGTACGTTCGACGCAAACCATGCACCTATCTTGCGTCAAGATCAGCACTATCTCCAAATGTATCGAAATGAGCTTCCACTTGAGCCTCGTCACCTAGTGGTACCATCGAGTGCGACCAAAACGATTTCTGAGCCTACGGTACGTCTAGTGCAAACCATGCACCTATCTTGCACTTACGCTAACACTACCTCCAAACGGAAAGAAGAAAGATTCCACATGACCCACATCACCAAGGAGGTCCAATGGGTGCATCAAAAATGATTTCCTAGCCTATGGTACGTTCGACACAAACCGTGCACCTATCTTGCGTCAAGATTAGCACTAGGTCCAAACGTACCGAAATGAGCTTCCACTTGAGCCTCGTCAACTAGTGGTACCAACGGGTGCGACCAAAATGATTTTTGATCCTATGGTACGTCTAGTGCAAACCATGCACCTATCTTGCACCGACGTTAACACTACCTCCAAACAGAAAGAAGAGAGATTCCACATGACCCACGTCACCAAGGAGCTCCATCGGGTGCATGCAAAATGATTTTCGAGCCTATGTTACGCTCAAAGCAAACTGTGCTCCTATCTTGCTTCAAGATTAGCACTATCTCTAAACGGATAGAAGTGACATTCCACATGACCCACGTCACCTAGGGGTTCCATTGGGTGCATCCAAAATGATTTCCTATCCTATGGTACGTTCGACGCAAACCGTGCACCTATCTTGCATCAAGATTAGCACAATGTCCAAACATACCAAAATGAGCTACCACTTGAGACTCATCAAATATTGGTACCATCGGGTGCGACCAAAATGATTTCTGAGCCTATGGTACGTCTAGTGCAAACCATGCACCTATCTTGCACCGACGCTAACACAACCTCCAAACGGAAAGAAGAAAGATTCCACATGACCCACATCACAAAGGAGGTCCATTGGGTGCATCAAAAATGATTTCCTAGCCTATGGTACGTTCGACGCAAACCGTGCACCTATCTTGCGTCAAGATTAGCACTATGTCCAAACGTACCGAAATGAGCTTCCACTTGAGCCTCGTCACCGAGTGGTACCATCGGGTGCGACCAAAACGAATTTTGGGCCTATGGTACGTCTAGTGCAGACCGTGCACCTATCTTGCACAGACGCTAACACTACCTCCAAACGAAAAGAAGAGAGATTCCACATGACCCACGTCACCAAGGAGCTCCATCGGGTGCATGCAAAATGATTTCCGAACCTATGTTAAGTTTGACGCAAACCGTGCACCTATCTTGCATCAAGATTAGCACTATCTCCAAATATACCAAAATGAGCTTTCACTTGAGCCTCGTCACCTAGTGGTACCATCGGGTGCCACCAAAATGATTTCTGAGCCTATGGTACGTCTAGCGCAAACCATGCACCTATCTTGCACCAACGCTAACACTACCTCCAAACGAAAAGAAGAGAGATTCACCATGCAGCTAGCATGCACCGACACTAACACTGTCTCCAAACAGAAAGAAGTGAGATTCCACAAAACCCACGTCACCTAGGAGTTCCATTGGGTGCATCCAAAATGATTTCCTAACCTATGGTACATTCGACGCAAACCGTGCACCTATCTTGCGTCAAGATTAGCACTATCTCCAAATGTACCGAAATGAGCTTCCACTTGAGCCTCGTCACCTAGTGGTACCATCGAGTACGACCAAAATGATTTCTGAGCCTATGGTACGTCTAGTGCAAACCAAGCACCTATCTTGCACCGACGCTAACACTACCTCCAAGCAGAAAGAGGAGAGATTCCACATGACCCACATCACCAAGGAGGTCCATTGGGTGCATCAAAAATGATTTCCTAGCCTATGGTACGTTCGACGCAAACCGTGCACTTATCTTGCAACAAGATTAGCACTATCTCTAAATGGACCGAAACGAGTTTCCACTTGAGCCTCGTCATCTAGTGGTACCCTCGGTTGTGTCCAATACAATCTAAGAGCCTATGGTACGTCTAGCGCAAACCATGCAGCTAGCTTGCACCGACACTAACACTGTCTCCAAATAGAAAGAAGTGAGATTCCACATAACCCACGTCACTTAGGAGTTCCATTGGGTGCATCGAAAATGATTTCCTAGCATATGGTACGTTCGACGCAAACCATGCACCTATCTTGCGTCAAGATCAGCACTATCTCCTAATGTACCGAAATGAGCTTCCACTTGAGCCTCGTCACCTAGTGGTACCATCGAGTGCGACCAAAATGATTTCTGAGCCTACGGTACATCTAGTGCAAACCATGCACCTATCTTGCACTTACGCTAACACTACCTCCAAACGGAAAGAAGAAAGATTCCACATGACCCACATCACCAAGGAGGTCCAATGGGTGCATCAAAAATGATTTCCTAGCCTATGGTACGTTCGACACAAACCGTGCACCTATCTTGCGTCAAGATTAGCACAATATCCAGACATACCGAAATGAGCTTCCACTGGAGCCTCGTCAACTAGTGGTACCATCGGGTGCGACCAAAACGATTTTTGATCCTATGGTACGTCTAGTGCAAACCATGCACCTATCTTGCGCCGATGTTAACACTACCTCCAAACAGAAAGAAGAGAGATTCCACATGACCCACATCACCAAGGAGCTCCATTGGGTGCATCAAAAATGATTTCCTAGCCTATCGTACGTTCGACGCAAACCGTGCACCTATCTTGCGTCAAGATTAGCACTATTTCCAAATGTACCGAAATGAGCTTCCACTTGAGCCTCGTCACCGAGTGGTACCATCAGGTGCGACCAAAATGAATTTTGGGCCTATGGTACGTCTAGTGCAGACCATGCACCTATCTTGCACCGACGCTAACACTACCTCCGAACGAAAAGAAGAGAGATTCCACATGACCCACATCACCAAGGAGCTCCATCGGGTGCATGCAAAATGATTTCCGAACCTATGTTAAGTTCGATGCAAACCGTGCACCTATCTTGCATCAAGATTAGCACTATCTCCAAATGTACCGAAATGAGCTTTCACTTGAGCCTCATCACCTAGTGGTACCATCGGGTGCCACCAAAATGATTTCTGAGCCTATGGTACGTCTAGCGCAAACCATGCACTTATCTTGCACCAATGCTAACACTACCTCCAAACAAAAAGAAGAGAGATTCCATATGACCCACGTCACCAAGGAGCTCCATCGGGTGCATGCAAAATGATTTCTGAGCCTATGTTACGCTCAACGCAAACCGTGCACCTATCTTGCGTCAAGATTAGCACTATCTCTAAACAGAAAGAAGTGACATTCCACGTGACCCACATCACCTAGGGGTTCCATTGGGTGCATCCAAAATGATTTCCTATCCAATGGTACATTCGACGCAAACCGTGCACCTAACTTGCATCAAGATTAGCACTATGTCCAAATGTACCAAAATGAGCTACCACTTGAGCCTTGTCACCTAGTGGTACCATCGGGTGCGACCAAAACGATTTCTGAGCCTATGGTACGTCTAGTGCAAACCATGCACCTATCTTGCACCGACGCTAACACTACCTCCAAGCAGAAAGAGGAGAGATTCCACATGACCCACATCACCAAGGAGGTCCATTGGGTGCATCAAAAATGATTTCCTAGCCCAATACGTTCGACGCAAACCATGCACTTATCTTGCAACAAGATTAGCACTATCTCTAATGGACCGAAACGAGTTTCCACTTGAGCCTCGTCACCTAGTGGTACCCTCGGTTGTGTCCAAAATGTTCTAAAAGCCTATGGTACGTCTAGCGCAAACCATGCAGCTAGCTTGCACCGACACTAACACTGTCTCCAAACAGAAAGAAGTGAGATTCCACAAAACCCACATCACCTAGGAGTTCCATTGGGTGCATCCAAAATGATTTCCTAGCCTATGGTACATTTGACGCAAACCGTGCACCTATCTTGCGTCAAGATTAGCACTATCTCCAAATGTACCGAAATGAGCTTCCACTTGAGCCTCGTCACCTAGTGGTACCATCGAGTGCGACCAAAATGATTTCTGAGCCTATGGTACGTCTAGTGCAAACCAAGCACCTATCTTGCACCGACGCTAACACTACCTCCAAGCAGAAAGACGAGAGATTCCACATGACCCACATCACCAAGGAGGTCCATTGGGTGCATCAAAAATGATTTCCTAGCCTATGGTACGTTCGACGCAAACCGTGCACTTATCTTGCAACAAGATTAGCACTATCTCTAAATGGACCGAAACGAGTTTCCACTTGAGCCTCGTCACCTAGTGGTACCCTCGGTTGTGTCCAAAATGATCTAAGAGCCTATGGTACGTCTAGCGCAAACCATGCAGCTAGCTTGCTCCGACACTAACACTGTCTCCAAACAGAAAGAAGTGAGATTCCACATAACCCACGTCACCTACGAGTTCTATTGGGTGCATCCAAAATGATTTCCTAGCCTATGGTACGTTCGACGCAAACCATGCACCTATCTTGCGTCAACATTAGCACTATCTCCAAATGTACCGAAATGAGCTTCCACTTGAGCCTCGTCACCTAGTGGTACCATCGAGTGCGACCAAAACGATTTCTGAGCCTATGGTACATCTAGTGCAAACCAAGCACCTATCTTGCACCGACGCTAACACTACCTCCAAGAAGAAAGAGGAGAGATTCCACATGACCCACATCACCAAGGAGGTCCATTGGGTGCATCAAAGATGATTTCGTAGCCTATTGTACGTTCGACGCAAACCGTGCACTTATCTTGCAACAAGATTAGCACTATCTCTAAACGGACCGAAACGAGTTTCCACTTGAGCCTCGTCATCTAGTGGTACCCTCGGTTGTGTCCAATACAATCTAAGAGCCTATGGTACGTCTAGCGCAAACCATGCAGCTAGCTTGCACCGACACTAACACTGTCTCCAAATAGAAAGAAGTGAGATTCCACATAACCCACGTCACTTAGGAGTTCCATTGGGTGCATCGAAAATGATTTCCTAGCATATGGTACGTTCGACGCAAACCATGCACCTATCTTGCGTCAAGATCAGCACTATCTCCTAATGTACCGAAATGAGCTTCCACTTGAGCCTCGTCACCTAGTGGTACCATCGAGTGCGACCAAAATGATTTCTGAGCCTACGGTACATCTAGTGCAAACCATGCACCTATCTTGCACTTACGCTAACACTACCTCCAAACGGAAAGAAGAAAGATTCCACATGACCCACATCACCAAGGAGGTCCAATGGGTGCATCAAAAATGATTTCCTAGCCTATGGTACGTTCGACACAAACCGTGCACCTATCTTGCGTCAAGATTAGCACAATATCCAGACATACCGAAATGAGCTTCCACTGGAGCCTCGTCAACTAGTGGTACCATCGGGTGCGACCAAAACGATTTTTGATCCTATGGTACGTCTAGTGCAAACCATGCACCTATCTTGCGCCGATGTTAACACTACCTCCAAACAGAAAGAAGAGAGATTCCACATGACCCACATCACCAAGGAGCTCCATTGGGTGCATCAAAAATGATTTCCTAGCCTATCGTACGTTCGACGCAAACCGTGCACCTATCTTGCGTCAAGATTAGCACTATTTCCAAATGTACCGAAATGAGCTTCCACTTGAGCCTCGTCACCGAGTGGTACCATCAGGTGCGACCAAAATGAATTTTGGGCCTATGGTACGTCTAGTGCAGACCATGCACCTATCTTGCACCGACGCTAACACTACCTCCGAACGAAAAGAAGAGAGATTCCACATGACCCACATCACCAAGGAGCTCCATCGGGTGCATGCAAAATGATTTCCGAACCTATGTTAAGTTCGATGCAAACCGTGCACCTATCTTGCATCAAGATTAGCACTATCTCCAAATGTACCGAAATGAGCTTTCACTTGAGCCTCATCACCTAGTGGTACCATCGGGTGCCACCAAAATGATTTCTGAGCCTATGGTACGTCTAGCGCAAACCATGCACTTATCTTGCACCAATGCTAACACTACCTCCAAACGAAAAGAAGAGAGATTCCATATGACCCACGTCACCAAGGAGCTCCATCGGGTGCATGCAAAATGATTTCTGAGCCTATGTTATGCTCAACGCAAACCGTGCACCTATCTTGCGTCAAGATTAGCACTATCTCTAAACAGAAAGAAGTGACATTCCACGTGACCCACATCACCTAGGGGTTCCATTGGGTGCATCCAAAATGATTTCCTATCCAATGGTACATTCGACGCAAACCGTGCACCTAACTTGCATCAAGATTAGCACGATGTCCAAATGTACCAAAATGAGCTACCACTTGAGCCTTGTCACCTAGTGGTACCATCGGGTGCGACCAAAATGATTTCTGAGCCTATGGTACGTCTAGTGCAAACCATGCACCTATCTTGCACCGACGCTAACACTACCTCCAAGCAGAAAGAGGAGAGATTCCACATGACCCACATCACCAAGGAGGTCCATTGGGTGCATCAAAAATGATTTCCTAGCCCAATACGTTCGACGCAAACCATGCACTTATCTTGCAACAAGATTAGCACTATCTCTAATGGACCGAAACGAGTTTCCACTTGAGCCTCGTCACCTAGTGGTACCCTCGGTTGTGTCCAAAATGTTCTAAAAGCCTATGGTACGTCTAGCGCAAACCATGCAGCTAGCTTGCACCGACACTAACACTGTCTCCAAACAGAAAGAAGTGAGATTCCACAAAACCCACATCACCTAGGAGTTCCATTGGGTGCATCCAAAATGATTTCCTAGCCTATGGTACATTTGACGCAAACCGTGCACCTATCTTGCGTCAAGATTAGCACTATCTCCAAATGTACCGAAATGAGCTTCCACTTGAGCCTCGTCACCTAGTGGTACCATCGAGTGCGACCAAAATGATTTCTGAGCCTATGGTACGTCTAGTGCAAACCAAGCACCTATCTTGCACCGACGCTAACACTACCTCCAAGCAGAAAGAGGAGAGATTCCACATGACCCACATCACCAAGGAGGTCCATTGGGTGCATCAAAAATGATTTCCTAGCCTATGGTACGTTCGACGCAAACCGTGCACTTATCTTGCAACAAGATTAGCACTATCTCTAAATGGACCGAAACGAGTTTCCACTTGAGCCTCGTCACCTAGTGGTACCCTCGGTTGTGTCCAAAACGATCTAAGAGCCTATGGTACGTCTAGCGCAAACCATGCAACTAGCTTGCTCCGACACTAACACTGTCTCCAAACAGAAAGAAGTGAGATTCCACATAACCCACGTCACCTACGAGTTCTATTGGGTGCATCCAAAATGATTTCCTAGCCTATGGTACGTTCGACGCAAACCATGCACCTATCTTGCGTCAACATTAGCACTATCTCCAAATGTACCGAAATGAGCTTCCACTTGAGCCTCGTCACCTAGTGGTACCATCAAGTGCGACCAAAACGATTTCTGAGCCTATGGTACGTCTAGTGCAAACCAAGCACCTATCTTGCACCGACGCTAACACTACCTCCAAGCAGAAAGAGGAGAGATTCCACATGACCCACATCACCAAGGAGGTCCATTGGGTGCATCAAAAATGATTTCGTAGCCTATTGTACGTTCGACGCAAACCGTGCACTTATCTTGCAACAAGATTATCACTATCTCTAAACGGACCGAAACGAGTTTCCACTTGAGCCTCGTCATCTAGTGGTACCCTCGGTTGTGTCCAATACAATCTAAGATCCTATGGTACGTCTAGCGCAAACCATGCAGCTAGCTTGCACCGACACTAACACTGTCTCCAAATAGAAAGAAGTGAGATTCCACATAACCCACGTCACTTAGGAGTTCCATTGGGTGCATCGAAAATGATTTCCTAGCCTATGGTACGTTCGACGCAAACCATGCACCTATCTTGCGTCAAGATCAGCACTATCTCCTAATGTACCGAAATGAGCTTCCACTTGAGCCTCGTCACCTAGTGGTACCATCGAGTGCGACCAAAACGATTTCTGAGCCTACGGTACATCTAGTGCAAACCATGCACCTATCTTGCACTTACGCTAACACTACCTCCAAACGGAAAGAAGAAAGATTCCACATGACCCACATCACCAAGGAGGTCCAATGGGTGCATCAAAAATGATTTCCTAGCCTATGGTACGTTCGACACAAACCGTGCACCTATCTTGCGTCAAGATTAGCACTATGTCCAAATGTACCGAAATGAGCTTCCACTTAAGCCTCGTCAACTAGTGGTACCATCGGGTGCGACCAAAACGATTTTTGATCCTATGGTACGTCTAGTGCAAACCATGCACCTATCTTGCGCCGATGTTAACACTACCTCCAAACAGAAAGAAGAGAGATTCCACATGACCCACATCACCAAGGAGCTCCATTGGGTGCATGCAAAACGATTTTCGAGCCTATGTTACTCTCAAAGCAAACCGTGCTCCTATCTTGCTTCAAGATTAGCACTATCTCTAAACAGAAAGAAGTGACATTCCACATGACCCACGTCACCTAGGGGTTCCATTGGGTGCATCCAAAATGATTTCCTATCCTATGGTACGTTCGACGCAAACCGTGCACCTATCTTGCATCAAGATTAGCACAATGTCCAAACATACCAAAATGAGCTACCACTTGAGCCTCGTCAAATAGTGGTACCATCCGGTGCGACCAAAATGATTTCTGAGCCTATGGTACGTCTAGTGCAAACCATGCACCTATCTTGCACCGACGCTAACACAACCTCCAAACGGAAAGAAGAAAGATTCCGCATGACCCACATCACGAAGGAGGTCCATTGGGTGCATCAAAAATGATTTCCTAGCCTATCGTACGTTCGACGCAAACCGTGCACCTATCTTGCGTCAAGATTAGCACTATTTCCAAACGTACCGAAATGAGCTTCCACTTGAGCCTCGTCACCGAGTGGTACCATCGGGTGCGACCAAAATGAATTTTGGGCCTATGGTACGTCTAGAGCAGACCATGCACCTATCTTGCACCGACGCTAACACTACCTCCGAACGAAAAGAAGAGAGATTCCACATGACCCACATCACCAAGGAGCTCCATCGGGTGCATGCAAAATGATTTCCGAACCTATGTTAAGTTCGACGCAAACCGTGCACCTATCTTGCATCAAGATTAGCACTATCTCCAAATGTACTGAAATGAGCTTTCACTTGAGCCTCATCACCTAGTGGTACCATCAGGTGCCACCAAAATGATTTATGAGCCTATGGTACGTCTAGCGCAAACCATGCACTTATCTTGCACCAATGCTAACACTACCTCCAAACGAAAAGAAGAGAGATTCCATATGACCCACGTCACCAAGGAGCTCCATCGGGTGCATGCAAAATGATTTCTGAGCCTATGTTACGCTCAACGCAAACCGTCAAGATTAGCACTATCTCTAAACAGAAAGAAGTGACATTCCATGTGACCCACATCACCTAGGGGTTCCATTGGGTGCATCCAAAATGATTTCCTATCCAATGGTACGTTCGACGCAAACCGTGCACCTAACTTGCATCAAGATTAGCACTATGTCCAAATGTACCAAAATGAGCTACCACTTGAGCCTTGTCACCTAGTGGTACCATCGGGTGCGACCAAAACGATTTCTGAGCCTATGGTACGTCTAGTGCAAACCATGCACCTATCTTGCACCGACGCTAACACTACCTCCAAGTAGAAAGAGGAGAGATTCCACATGACCCACATCACCAAGGAGGTCCATTGGGTGCATCAAAAATGATTTCCTAGCCCAATACGTTCGACGCAAACCGTGCACTTATCTTGCAACAAGATTAGCACTATCTCTAAATGGACCGAAACGAGTTTCCACTTGAGCCTTGTCACCTAGTGGTACCCTCGGTTGTGTCCAAAACGTTCTAAGAGCCTATGGTACGTCTAGCGCAAACCATGCAGCTAGCTTGCACCGACACTAACACAGTCTCCAAATAGAAAGAAGTGAGATTCCACAAAACCCACGTCACCTAGGAGTTCCATTGGGTGCATCCAAAATGATTTCCTAGCCTATGGTACATTCGACGCAAACCGTGCACCTATCTTGCGTCAAGATTAGCACTATCTCCAAATGTACCGAAATGAGCTTCCACTTGAGCCTCGTCACCTAGTGGTACCATCGAGTGCGACCAAAACGATTTCTGAGCCTATTGTACGTCTAGTGCAAACCAAGCACCTATCTTGCACCGACGCTAACACTACCTCCAAGAAGAAAGAGGAGAGATTCCACATGACCCACATCACCAAGGAGGTCCATTGGGTGCATCAAAAATGATTTCGTAGCCTATGGTATGTTCGACGCAAACCGTGCACTTATCTTGCAACAAGATTAGCACTATCTCTAAACGGACCGAAACGAGTTTCCACTTGAGCCTCGTCATCTAGTGGTACCCTCGGTTGTGTCCAATACAATCTAAGAGCCTATGGTACGTCTAGCGCAAACCATGCAGCTAGCTTGCACCGACACTAACACTGTCTCCAAACAGAAAGAAGTGAGATTCCACATAACCCACGTCACTTAGGAGTACCATTGGGTGCATCGAAAATGATTTCCTAGCCTATGGTACGTTCGACGCAAACCATGCACCTATCTTGCGTCAAGATCAGCACTATCTCCAAATGTATCGAAATGAGCTTCCACTTGAGCCTCGTCACCTAGTGGTACCATCGAGTGCGACCAAAACAATTTCTGAGCCTATGGTACGTCTAGTGCAAACCATGCACCTATCTTGCACTTACGCTAACACTACCTCCAAACGGAAAGAAGAAAGATTCCACATGACCCACATCACCAAGGAGGTCCAATGGGTGCATCAAAAATGATTTCCTAGCCTATGGTACGTTCGACACAAACCGTGCACCTATCTTGCGTCAAGATTAGCACTATGTCCAAACGTACCGAAATCAGCTTCCACTAGAGCCTCGTCAACTAGTGGTACCATCGGGTCCGACCAAAACGATTTTTGATCCTATGGTACGTCTAGTGCAAACCATGCACCTATCTTGCGCCGATGTTAACACTACCTCCAAACAGAAAGAAGAGAGATTCCACATGACCCACATCACCAAGGAGCTCCATCGGGTGCATGCAAAACGATTTTCGAGCCTATGTTACTCTCAAAGCAAACCGTGCTCCTATCTTGCTTCAAGATTAGCACTATCTCAAAACGGAAAGAAGTGACATTCCACATGACCCACATCACCTAGGGGTTCCATTGGGTGCATCCAAAATGATTTCCTATCCTATGGTACGTTCGACGCAAACCGTGCACCTATCTTGCATCAAGATTAGCACAATATCCAAACATACCAAAATGAGCTACCACTTGAGCCTCGTCAAATAGTGGTACCATCCGGTGCGACCAAAATGATTTCTGAGCCTATGGTACGTCTAGTGCAAACCATGCACCTATCTTGCACCGACGCTAACACAACCTCCAAACGGAAAGAAGAAAGATTCCACATGACCCACATCACGAAGGAGGTCCATTGGGTGCATCAAAAATGATTTCCTAGCCTATCGTACGTTCGACGCAAACCGTGCACCTATCTTGCGTCAAGATTAGCACTATTTCCAAACGTACCGAAATGAGCTTCCACTTGAGCCTCGTCACCGAGTGGTACCATCGAGTGCGACCAAAATGAATTTTGGGCCTATGGTACGTCTAGTGCAGACCATGCACCTATCTTGCACCGACGCTAACACTACCTCCGAACGAAAAGAGGAGAGATTCCACATGACCCACATCACCAAGGAGCTCCATCGGGTGCATGCAAAATGATTTCCGAACCTATGTTAAGTTCGACGCAAACCATGCACCTATCTTGCATCAAGATTAGCACTATCTCCAAATGTACCGAAATGAGCTTTCACTTGAGCCTCATCACCTAGTGGTACCATCGGGTGCCACCAAAATGATTTTTGAGCCTATGATACGTCTAGCGCAAACCATGCACTTATCTTGCACCAATGCTAACACTACCTCCAAACGAAAAGAAGAGAGATTCCATATGACCCACGTCACCAAGGAGCTCCATCGGGTGCATGCAAAATGATTTCTGAGCCTATGTTATGCTCGACGCAAACCGTGCACCTATCTTGCGTTAAGATTAGCACTATCTCTAAACAGAAAGAAGTGACATTCCACGTGACCCACATCACCTAGGGGTTCCATTGGGTGCATCCAAAATGATTTCCTATCCAATGGTACGTTCGACGCAAACCGTGCACCTAACTTGCATCAAGATTAGCACTATGTCCAAATGTACCAAAATGAGCTACCACTTGAGCCTTGTCACCTAGTGGTACCATCGGGTGCGACCAAAACGATTTCTGAGCCTATGGTACGTCTAGTGCAAACCATGCACCTATCTTGCACCGACGCTAACACTACCTCCAAGCAGAAAGAGGAGAGATTCCACATGACCCACATCACCAAGGAGGTCCATTGGGTGCATCAAAAATGATTTCCTAGCCCAATACGTTCGACGCAAACCATGCACTTATCTTGCAACAAGATTAGCACTATCTCTAAATGGACCGAAACGAGTTTCCACTTGAGCCTCGTCACCTAGTGGTACCCTCGGTTGTGTCCAAAACGTTCTAAGAGCCTATGGTATGTCTAGCGCAAACCATGCAGCTAGCTTGCACCGACACTAACACTGTCTCCAAACAGAAAGAAGTGAGATTCCACAAAACCCACGTCACCTAGGAGTTCCATTGGGTGCATCCAAAATGATTTCTTAGCCTATGGTACATTCGACGCAAACCATGCACCTATCTTGCGTCAAGATTAGCACTATCTCCAAATGTACCGAAATGAGCTTCCACTTGAGCCTCGTCACCTAGTGGTACCATCGAGTGTGACCAAAACGATTTCTGAGCCTATGGTACGTCTAGTGCAAACCAAGCACCTATCTTGCACGGACGCTAACACTACCTCCAAGAAGAAAGAGGAGAGATTCCACATGACCCACATCACCAAGGAGGTCCATTGGGTGCATCAAAAATGATTTCCTAGCCTATGGTACGTTCGACGCAAACCGTGCACTTATCTTGCAACAAGATTAGCACTATCTCTAAACGGACCGAAACGAGTTTCCACTTGAGCCTCGTCATCTAGTGGTACCCTCGGTTGTGTCCAAAACAATCTAAGAGCCTATGGTACGTCTAGCGCAAACCATGCAGCTAGCTTGCACCGACACTAACACTGTCTCCAAATAGAAAGAAGTGAGATTCCACATGACCCACGTCACCTAGGAGTTCCATTGGGTGCATCGAAAATGATTTCCTAGCCTATGGTACGTTCGACGCAAACCATGCACCTATCTTGCGTCAAGATCAGCACTATCTCCAAATGTACCAAAATGAGCTTCCACTTGAGCCTCGTCACCTAGTGGTACCATCGAGTGCGACCAAAATGATTTCCGAGCCTATGGTACGTCTAGTGCAAACCATGCACCTATCTTGCACTTACGCTAACACTACCTCCAAACGGAAAGAAGAAATATTCCACATGACCCACATCACCAAGGAGGTCCAATGGGTGCATCAAAAATGATTTCCTAGCCTATGGTACGTTCGACACAAACCGTGCACCTATCTTGCGTCAAGATTAGCACTATGTCCAAACGTACCGAAATGAGCTTCCACTTGAGCCTCGTCAACTAGTGGTACCATCAGGTGCGACCAAAACAATTTTTGAGCCTATGGTACGTGTAGTGCAAACCAAGCACCTATCTTGCACCGACGCTAACACTACCTCCAAGTAGAAAGAGGAGAGATTCCACATGACCCACATCACCAAGGAGGTCCATTGGGTGCATCAAAAATGATTTCCTAGCCTATGGTACGTTCGACGCAAACCGTGCACTAATCTTGCAACAATATTAGCACTATCTCTAAACGGACCGAAACGAGTTTCCACTTGAGCCTCGTCACCTAGTGGTACCCTCGGTTGTGTCCAAAACGATCTAAGAGCCTATGGTACGTCTAGCGCAAACCATACAGCTAGCTTGCACCGACACTAACACTGTCTCCAAACAGAAAGAAGTGAGATTCCACATAACCCATGTCACCTAGGAGTTCTATTGGGTGCATCCAAAATGATTTCCGAGCCTATGGTACGTTCGACGCAAACCATGCAACTATCTTGCGTCAACATTAGCACTATCTCCAAATGTACCGAAATGAGCTTCCACTTGAGCCTCGTCACCTAGTGGTACCATCGAGTGCGACCAAAACGATTTCTGAGCCTATGGTACGTCTAGTGCAAACCAAGCACCTATCTTGCACCGACGCTAACACTACCTCCAAGCAGAAAGAGGAGAGATTCCACATGACCCACATCACCAAGGAGGTCCATTGGGTGCATCAAAAATGATTTCGTAGCCTATGGTACGTTCGACGCAAACCGTGCACTTATCTTGCAACAAGATTAGCACTATCTCTAAACAGACCGAAACGAGTTTCCACTTGAGCCTCATCATCTAGTGGTACCCTCGGTTGTGTCCAAAACAATCTAAGAGCCTATGGTACGTCTAGCGCAAACCATGTAGCTAGCTTGCACCGACACTAACACTGTCTCCAAACAGAAAGAAGTGAGATTCCACATAACCCACGTCACTTAGGAGTTCCATTGGGTGCATCGAAAATGATTTCCTAGCCTATGGTACGTTCGACGCAAACCATGCACCTATCTTGCGTCAAGATCAGCACTATCTCCAAATGTACCAAAATGAGCTTCCACTTGAGCCTCGTCACCTAGTGGTACCATCGAGTGCGACCAAAATGATTTCTGAGCCTACGGTACGTCTAGTGCAAACCATGCACCTAT
Source organism: Miscanthus floridulus (assembly GCF_019320115.1). NCBI lineage: Eukaryota > Viridiplantae > Streptophyta > Magnoliopsida > Poales > Poaceae > Miscanthus > Miscanthus floridulus. Next base: position 25,994,787 of record NC_089590.1, on the reverse strand, counting down.
CTTGCACTTACGCTAACACTACCTCCAAACGGAAAGAAGAAAGATTCCACATGACCCACATCACCAAGGAGGTCCAATGGGTGCATCAAAAATGATTTCCTAGCCTATGGTACGTTCGACACAAACCATGCACCTATCTTGCGTCAAGATTAGCACTATGTCCAAACGTACCGAAATGAGCTTCCACTTGAGCCTCGTCAACTAGTGGTACCATCGGCTGCGACCAAAACAATTTTTGATCCTATGGTACGTCTAGTGCAAACCATGCACCTATCTTGCACCGATGTTAACACTACCTCCAAACAGAAAGAAGAGAGATTCCACATGACCCACGTCACCAAGGAGCTCCATCGGGTGCATGCAAAATGATTTTCGAGCCTATGTTACTCTCAAAGCAAACCGTGCTCCTATCTTGCTTCAAGATTAGCACTATCTCTAAACGGAAAGAAGTGACATTCCACATGACCCACGTCACCTAGGGGTTCCATTGGGTGCATCCAAAATGATTTCCTATCCTATGGTACGTTCGACGCAAACCGTGCACCTATCTTGCATCAAGATTAGCACAATGTTCAACCATACCAAAATGAGCTACCACTTGAGCCTCGTCAAATAGTGGTACCATCGGGTGCGACCAAAATGATTTCTGAGCCTATGGTACGTCTAGTGCAAACCATGCACCTATCTTGCACCGATGCTAAGACAACCTCCAAACGGAAAGAAGAAAGATTCCACATGACCCACATCATGAAGGAGGTCCATTGGGTGCATCAAAAATGATTTCCTAGCCTATGGTACATTCGACGCAAACCGTGCACCTATCTTGCGTCATGATTAGCACTATGTCCAAACGTACTGAAATGAGCTTCCACTTGACCCTCGTCACCGAGTGGTTCCATCGGGTGCGACCAAAACGAATTTTGGGCCTATGGTACATCTAGTGCAGACCATGCACCTATCTTGCACCGACGCTAACACTACCTCCAAACGAAAAGAATAGAGATTCCACATGACCCACGTCACAAGGAGCTCCATCGGGTGCATGCAAAATGATTTCCGAACCTATGTTAAGTTCGACGCAAACCGTGCACCTATCTTGCATCAAGATTAGCACTATCTCCAAATATACCGAAATGAGCTTTCACTTGAGCCTCGTCACCTAGTGGTACCATCAGGTGCCACCAAAATGATTTCTGAGCCTATGGTACGTCTAGCGCAAACCATGCACCTATCTTGCACCAACGCTAACACTACCTCCAAACGAAAAGAAGAGAGATTCCATATGACCCACATCACCAAGGAGCTCCATCAGGTGCATGCAAAATGATTTCTGAGCCAATGTTACGCTCGACGCAAACCGTGCACCTATCTTGCGTCAAGATTAGCACTATCTCTAAACGGAAAGAAGTGACATTCCACATGACCCACGTCACCTAGGGGTTCCATTGGGTGCATCCAAAATGATTTCCTATCCAATGGTACGTTCGATGCAAACCGTGCACCTAACTTGCATCAAGATTAGCACTATGTCCAAATGTACCAAAATGAGCTACCACTTGAGCCTCGTCACCTAGTGGTACCATTGGGTGTGACCAAAACGATTTCTGAGCCTATGGTACGTCTAGTGCAAACCATGCACCTATCTTGCACTGACGCTAACACTACCTCCAAGCTGAAAAAGGAGAGGTTCCACATGACCCACATCACCAAGGAGGTCCATTGGGTGCATCAAAAATGATTTCCTAGCCCAGTACGTTCGACGCAAACCGTGCACTTATCTTGCAACAAGATTAGCACTATCTCTAAATGGACCGAAATGAGTTTCCACTTGAGCCTCGTCACCTAGTGGTACCCTCGGTTGTGTCCAAAACGATCTAAGAGCCTATGGTACGTCTAGCGCAAACCATACAGCTAGCTTGCACCGACACTAACACTGTCTCCAGACAGAAAGAAGTGAGATTCCACATAACCCATGTCACCTAGGAGTTCTATTGGGTGCATCCAAAATGATTTCCGAGCCTATGGTACGTTCGACGCAAACCATGCAACTATCTTGCGTCAACATTAGCACTATCTCCAAATGTACCGAAATGAGCTTCCACTTGAGCCTCGTCACCTAGTGGTACCATCGAGTGCGACCAAAACGATTTCTGAGCCTATGGTACGTCTAGTGCAAACCAAGCACCTATCTTGCACCGACGCTAACACTACCTCCAAGCAGAAAGAGGAGAGATTCCACATGACCCACATCACCAAGGAGGTCCATTGGGTGCATCAAAAATGATTTCGTAGCCTATGGTACGTTCGACATAAACCGTGCACTTATCTTGCAACAAGATTAGCACTATCTCTAAACGGACCGAAACGAGTTTCCACTTGAGCCTCATCATCTAGTGGTACCCTCGGTTGTGTCCAAAACAATCTAAGAGCCTATGGTACATCTAGCGCAAACCATGTAGCTAGCTTGCACCGACACTAACACTGTCTCCAAACAGAAAGAAGTGAGATTCCACATAACCCACGTCACTTAGGAGTTCCATTGGGTGCATCGAAAATGATTTCCTAGCCTATGGTACGTTCGACGCAAACCATGCACCTATCTTGCGTCAAGATCAGCACTATCTCCAAATGTACCGAAATGAGCTTCCACTTGAGCCTCGTCACCTAGTGGTACCATCGAGTGCGACCAAAACGATTTCTGAGCCTACGGTACGTCTAGTGCAAACCATGCACCTATCTTGCACTTACGCTAACACTACCTCCAAACGGAAAGAAGAAAGATTCCACATGACCCACATCACCAAGGAGGTCCAATGGGTGCATCAAAATGATTTCCTAGCCTATGGTACGTTCGACACAAACCATGCACCTATCTTGCGTCAAGATTAGCACTATGTCCAAACGTACCGAAATGAGCTTCCACTTGAGCCTCGTCAACTAGTGGTACCATCGGGTGCGACCAAAACAATTTTTGATCCTATGGTACGTCTAGTGCAAACCATGCACCTATCTTGCACCGATGTTAACACTACCTCCAAACAGAAAGAAGAGAGATTCCACATGACCCACGTCACCAAGGAGCTCCATCGGGTGCATGCAAAACGATTTTCGAGCCTATGTTACTCTCAAAGCAAACCGTGCTCCTATCTTGCTTCAAGATTAGCACTATCTCTAAACGGAAAGAAGTGACATTCCACATGACCCACGTCACCTAGGGGTTCCATTGGGTGCATCCAAAATGATTTCCTATCCTATGGTACGTTCGACGCAAACCGTGCACCTATCTTGCATCAAGATTAGCACAATGTTCAAACATACCAAAATGAGCTACCACTTGAGCCTCGTCAAATAGTGGTACCATCGGGTGCGACCAAAATGATTTCTGAGCCTATGGTACGTCTAGTGCAAACCATGCACCTATCTTGCACCGATGCTAAGACAACCTCCAAACGGAAAGAAGAAAGATTCCACATGACCCACATCATGAAGGAGGTCCATTGGGTGCATCAAAAATGATTTCCTAGCCTATGGTACATTCGACGCAAACCGTGCACCTATCTTGCGTCATGATTAGCACTATGTCCAAACGTACTGAAATGAGCTTCCACTTGAGCCTCGTCACCGAGTGGTTCCATCGGGTGCGACCAAAACGAATTTTGGGCCTATGGTACATCTAGTGCAGACCATGCACCTATCTTGCACCGACGCTAACACTACCTCCAAACGAAAAGAATAGAGATTCCACATGACCCACGTCACCAAGGAGCTCCATCGGGTGCATGCAAAATGATTTCCGAACATATGTTAAGTTCGACGCAAACCGTGCACCTATCTTGCATCAAGATTAGCACTATCTCCAAATATACCGAAATGAGCTTTCACTTGAGCCTCGTCACCTAGTGGTACCATCAGGTGCCACCAAAATGATTTCTGAGCCTATGGTACGTCTAGCGCAAACCATGCACCTATCTTGCACCAACGCTAACACTACCTCCAAACGAAAAGAAGAGAGATTCCATATGACCCACATCACCAAGGAGCTCCATCAGGTGCATGCAAAATGATTTCTGAGCCAATGTTACGCTCGACGCAAACCGTGCACCTATCTTGCGTCAAGATTAGCACTATCTCTAAATGGAAAGAAGTGACATTCCACATGACCCACATCACCTAGGGGTTCCATTGGGTGCATCCAAAATGATTTCCTATCCAATGGTACGTTCGATGCAAACCGTGCACCTAACTTGCATCAAGATTAGCACTATGTCCAAATGTACCAAAATGAGCTACCACTTGAGCCTCGTCACCTAGTGGTACCATTGGGTGTGACCAAAACGATTTCTGAGCCTATGGTACGTCTAGTGCAAACCATGCACCTATCTTGCACTGACGCTAACACTACCTCCAAGCTGAAAAAGGAGAGGTTCCACATGACCCACATCACCAAGGAGGTCCATTGGGTGCATCAAAAATGATTTCCTAGCCCAGTACGTTCGACGCAAACCGTGCACTTATCTTGCAACAAGATTAGCACTATCTCTAAATGGACCGAAACGAGTTTCCACTTGAGCCTCGTCACCTAGTGGTACCCTCGGTTGTGTCCAAAACGATCTAAGAGCCTATGGTACGTCTAGCGCAAACCATGCAGCTAGCTTGCACCGACACTAACACTGTCTCCAAACAGAAAGAAGTGAGATTCCACATAACCCACGTCACCTAGGAGTTCCATTGGGTGCATCCAAAATGATTTCCTAGCCTATGGTACGTTCGACGCAAACCATGCACCTATCTTGCATCAAGATTAGCACTATCTCCAAATGTACCGTAATGAGCTTCCACTTGAGCCTCGTCACCTAGTGGTACCATCGAGTGCGACCAAAACGATTTATGAGCCTATGGTACGTCTAGTGCAAACCAAGCACCTATCTTGCACCGACGCTAACACTACCTCCAAGCAGAAAGAGGAGAGATTCCACATGACCCACATCACCAAGGAGGTCCATTGGGTGCATCAAAAATGATTTCCTAGCCTATGGTACGTTCGACGCAAACCGTGCACTTATCTTGCAACAAGATTAGCACTATCTCTAAACGGACCGAAACGAGTTTCCACTTGAGCCTTGTCATCTAGTGGTACCCTCGGTTGTGTCCAAAACAATCTAAGAGCCTATGGTACGTCTAGCACAAACCATGCAGCTAGCTTGCACCCACACTAACACTGTCTCCAAACAGAAAGAAGTGAGATTCCACATAACCCACGTCACCTAGGAGTTCCATTGGGTGCATCGAAAATGATTTCCTAGCCTATGGTACGTTCGACGCAAACCATGCACCTATCTTGCGTCAAGATCAGCACTATCTCCAAATGTAACGAAATGAGCTTCCACTTGAGCCTCGTCACCTAGTGGTATCATCGAGTGCGACCAAAATGATTTCTGAGCCTACGGTACATCTAGTGCAAACCATGCACCTATCTTGCACTTACGCTAACACTACCTTCAAACGGAAAGAAGAAAGATTCCACATGACCCACATCACCAAGGAGGTCCAATGGGTGCATCAAAAATGATTTCCTAGCCTATGGTACGTTCGACACAAACCGTGCACCTATCTTGCGTCAAGATTAGCACTATGTCCAAACATAACGAAATGAGCTTCCACTTGAGCCTCATCAACTAGTGGTACCATCGGGTGTGACCAAAACGATTTTTGATCCTATGGTACGTCTAGTGCAAACCATGTACCTATCTTGCACCGACGTTAACACTACCTCCAAACAGAAAGAAGAGAGATTCCACATGACCCACGTCACCAAGGAGCTCCATCGGGTGCATGCAAAACGATTTTCGAGCCTATGTTACGCCCAAAGCAAACCGGGCTCCTATCTTGCTTCAAGATTAGCACTATCTCTAAATGGAAAGAAGTGACATTCCACATGACCCACGTCACCTAGGGGTTCCATTGGGTGCATCCAAAATGATTTCCTATCCTATGGTACGTTCGACGCAAACCATGCACCTATCTTGCATCAAGATTAGCACAATGTCCAAACATACCAAAATGAGCTACCACTTGAGCCTCATCAAATAGTGGTACCATCCGGTGCGGCCAAAATGATTTCTGAGCCTATGGTACGTCTAGTGCAAACCAAGCACCTATCTTGCACCGACGGTAACACTACCTCCAAATGGAAAGAGGAGAGATTCCACATGACCCACATCACCAAGGAGGTCCATTGGGTGCATCAAAAATGATTTCCTAGCCTATGGTACGTTTGACGCAAACCGTGCACTTATCTTGCGTCAAGATTAGCACTATCTCTAAATGGACCGAAACGAGCTTCCACTTGAGCCTCATCACCTAGTGGTACCATTGGTTGCGTCCAAAACGATCTCATAGCCTATGGTACGTCTAGCGCAAACCATGCACCTAGCATGCTCCGACACTAACACTGTCTCCAAATGGAACGAAGTGAGATTCCACATAACCCACGTCACCTAGGAGTTCCATTGGGTGCATCCAAAATGATTTCCTATCCTATGGTACGTTCGACGCAAACCGTGCACCTATCTTGCATCAAGATTAGCACTATGTCCAAACGTACCGAAATGAGCTTTCACTTGAGGCTCGTCACCTAGTGGTACCATCGGGTGCGACCAAAACGATCTCTGAGCCTATGGTACATCTAGTGCAAACCATGCACCTATCTTGCACCGACGCTAACACTACCTCCAAACGGAAGGAAGAAAGATTTCACATGACCCACATCACCAAGGAGGTCCATTGGGTGCATCAAAAAGGATTTCCTAGCCTATGGTACGGTCGATGCAAACCGTGCACCTATCTTGCGTCAAGATTAGCACTATCTCCAAACGTATCGAAATCAGCGTCAACATGAGCATTGTCACCTAGTGGTACCATCGGGTGCGACCAAAACGATTTCTGAGCCTATGGTACGTCTAGTTCAAACCATGCACCTATCTTGCACCGATGTTAACACTACCTCCAAACAGAAAGAAGAGAGATTCCACATGACCCACGTCACCAAGGAGCTCCATCGGGTGCATGCAAAATGACTCCCGAGCCTATGTTACGTTCGACGCAAACCATGCAGCTATCTTACGTCAAGATTAGCACTATCTCCAAATGTACCGAAATGAGCTTTCACTTGAGCCTCATCACGTACTGGTACCATCGGGTGTGACCAAAATGAATTTTGGGCCCATGGTACATCTAGTGCAGACCATGCACCTATCTTGCACCGACACTAACACTGTCTCCAAACCAAAAGAAGTGAGATTCCACATAACCCACGTCACCTAGGAGTAACATTGGGTGCATCCAAAATGATTTCCTAGCCTATGGTACATTCGACGCAAAACGTGCACCTATCTTGCGTCAAGATTAGCACTATCTCCAAATGTACCGAAATGAGCTTCCACTTGAGCCTCGTCACATAGTGATACCATCGGGTGCGACCAAAATGATTTCTGAGCCTATGGTATGTCTAGTGCGGACCATGCACCTATCTTGCACCGACGCTAACACAACCTCCAAACGAAAAGAAGAGAGATTCCACATGACCCACGTCACCAAGGAGCTCCATCGGGTGCATGCAAAATGATTTCTGAACCTATGTTAAGCTCGACGCAAACCGTGCACCTATCTTGCATCAAGATTAGCACTATCTCTAAATGGAAAGAAGTGACATTCCACATGACCCACGTCACCTAGGGATTCCATTGGGTGCATCCAAAATGATTTCCTATCCAATGGTACGTTCGACGCAAACCGTGCACCTAACTTGCATCAAGATTAGCACTATGTCCAAATGTACCAAAATGAGCTACCACTTGAGCCTCGTCACCTAGTGGTACCATCGGGTGTGACCAAAATGATTTCTGAGCCTATGGTACGTCTAGTGCAAACCATGCACCTATTTTGCACCGACGCTAACACTACCTCCAAGCAGAAAGAGGAGAGATTCCACATGACCCACATCACCAAGGAGGTCCATTGGGTGCATGAAAAATGATTTCCTAGCCTATGGTACGTTCGACGCAAACCGTGCACTTATCTTGCAACAAGATTAGCACTATCTCTAAACAGACCGAAACGAGTTTCCACTTGAGCCTCGTCACCTAGTGGTACCCTCGGTTGTGTCCAAAACGATCTAAGAGCATATGGTACGTCTAGCGCAAACCATGCAGCTAGCTTGCACCGACACTAACAATGTCTCCAAACAGAACGAAGTGAGATTCCACATAACCCACGTCACCTAGGAGTTCCATTGGGTGCATCCAAAATGATTTCCTATCCTATGGTACGTTCGATGCAAACCATGCACCTATCTTGCGTCAAGATTAGCACTATCTCCAAATGTACCGAAATGAGCTTCCACTTGAGCCTCGTTACCTAGTGGTACCATTGAGTGCGACCAAAATGATTTCTGAGCCTATGGTACGTCTAGTGCAAACCATGCACCTATCTTGCACTGACGCTAACACTACCTCCAAACGAAAAGAAGAAAGATTCCACATGACCCACATCACCAAGGAGGTCCATTGGGTGCATCAAAAATGATTTCCTAGCCTATGGCACATTCGACGCAAACCGTGCACCTATCTTGCGTCAAGATTAGCACTATGTCCAAACGTATCGAAATGAGCCTCCACTTGAGCCTCGTCACCTAGTGGTACCATCGGGGGCGACCAAAATGATTTTTGAGCCTATGGTACTTTTAGTGCAAACCATGCACCTATCTTGCACCGACGCTAACACTACCTCCAAATGAAAAGAAGAGAGATTCCACATGACCCAGGTCACCAAGGAGCTCTATCGGGTGCATGCAAAATGATTTCCGAGCCTATGTTATGTTCGACGCAAACCATGCACCTATCTTGCATCAAAATTAGCACTATCTCCAAATGTACCGAAATGAACTTTCACTTGAGCCTCGTCATCTAGTGGTACCATCGGGTGTGACCAAAATGATTTCTGAGCCTATGGTACGTCTAGTGCAAACCATGCACCTATCTTGCACCGACGCTAACACTACCTCCAAACGGAAAGAAGAAAGATTCCACATGACCCACGTCACCAAGGAGGTCCATTGGGTGCATCAAAAATGATTTCCTAGCCTATGGTACGTCCGACACAAACCGTGCACCTATCTTGCGTCAAGATTAGCACTATGTCCAAACGTACCGAAATGAGCTTCTACTTGAGCCTCGTCAACTAGTGGTACCATCGGGTGCGACCAAAACAATTTTTGATCCTATGGTACGTCTAGTGCAAACCATGCACCTATCTTGCACCGACGTTAACACTACCTCCAAACAGAAAGAAGAGAGATTCCACATGACCCATGTGATATGAACCCGCTGGGGTGAATCCCGATCTTTCGATGGGTGAATCCCGATCTTTCGATGAGAGAAGGTGGATAACTCGATTTGGGGATGGAGATGACGTTCACGGCCCGACTACAACCATCCAAGGATGCTGCGCCTTAGCAACTGATACACCACCTCCAACGGCCGTCGCGATCTTGTGGAGCACGATCAACCAAACCACTAGGGTAATTCCTGCAAGCAATCGAGGAACAAGCAAGAACAAGTAGAACAAGCAACTCAATTGCAAGTATGGAGGTGAAAAAGCCAATCTGAAATCACAAAGTTGGGGTTCTGAATCGAGTAGAACGGATGGTCTAGTCGACACACGCGTCTACAAGGAAGTAGCAATGGCTAAACTTGATCTAAACAAAACCCAATCTGTTTGTGGCGGCTCTAATCCTTATTAATACCTAGGGGAACGACCAGGGGGGTGTTGGGGTCGTTCTCCAACCCTAGGACGCGTCCCTAATGGACCCAACTTGATACATGGACCATCGGCCCAAAATAGGGTGATGCAGCACCAAAGGCAGAAAAGGTCCCGGCGTTGAAACGATGACTGCAGAAGCATCAGATAAGATATAGCCATGAGTCCAGATCCGTTGGAAAATAGACTTGATAAGCTTTCCAAAAAGTGCTAGAACGTCCCAATCGGAGTCCATATGAAGTTGTGGTGACCGTCGCAATTTGGGACTATTTTGCAGTCCGAATTCAACTTCCAAAACGTGTTGGACTTGGACTCTTTCTGTCCTTGGAACCAAAGTGACATGGTGGCCTAGCGGAGGACGTTAGGAATACTTGGATTTGGTCCCCAATCAACTTCATTAACCTTCCATGCTTTCCATATGCAATCAAACCTTCCCTTGATCCATGTAAGTAATTCTAAAAATGAGAATGAACACACATCATGGTGCAGCATCAATTCATCAAATGCATCAATGATAAGCCTCATATAGAATGGTTGCACCTTTGGTATAGAAGTGGTTGGCATGGTCATATTTGAGCCAATGATGTCCTCATCACCATGTCACCAAGGAGCTCCATCGGGTGCATGCAAAACGATTTCTGAGCCTATGTTACGCTCAAAGTAAACCGTGCACCTATCTTGCTTCAAGATTAGCACTATCTCTAAACAGAAAGAAGTGACATTCCACATGACCCACGTCACCTAGGGGTTCCATTGGGTGCATCCAAAATGATTTCCTATCCTATGGTACGTTCGACGCAAACCGTGCACCTATCTTGCATCAAGATTAGCACAATGTCCAAACATACCAAAATGAGCTACCACTTGAGCCTCATCAAATAGTGGTACCATCGGGTGCGACCAAAATGATTTCTGAGCCTATGGTACGTCTAGTGCAAACCATGCACCTATCTTGCACCGACGGTAACACTACCTCCAAATGGAAAGAGGACAGATTCCACATGACCCACATCACCAAGGAGGTCCATTGGGTGCATCAAAAATGATTTCCTAGCCTATGGTATGTTCGACGCAAACCGTGCACTAATCTTGCATCAAGATTAGCACTATCTCTAAATGGACCGAAACAAGCTTCCACTTGAGCCTCGTCACCTAGTGGTACCATCGGTTGTGTCCAAAACAATCTCATAGCCTATGGTATGTCTAGCGCAAACCATGCACCTAGCATGCTCTGACACTAACACTGTCTCCAAATGGAAAGAAGTGAGATTCCACATAACCCACGTCACCTAGGAGTTCCATTGGGTGCATCCAAAATGATTTCCTATCCTATGGTACGTTCGACAAAAACCGTGCACCTATCTTGCGTCAAGATTAGCACTATGTCCAAATGTACCGAAATGAGCTTCCACTTGAGGCTCGTCACCTAGTGGTACCATCGGGTGCGACCAAAACGATCTCTGAGGCTATGGTATGTCTAGTGCAAACCATGCACCTATCTTGCACCGACGCTAACATTACCTCCAAACGGAAAGAAGAAAGATTTCACATGACCCACATCACCAAGGAGGTCCATTGGGTGCATCAAAAAGGATTTCCTAGCCTATGGTACGTTCGATGTAAACCATGCACCTATCTTGCGTCAAGATTAGCACTATCTCCAAACGTATCGAAATCAGCTTCAACTTGAGCATCGTCACCTAGTGGTACCATCGGGTGCGACCAAAATTATTTCTGAGCCTATGGTACATCTAGTGCTAACCATAAACCTAACTTGCACCAACGCTAACACTACCTCCAAACAGAAAGAAGAGAGATTCCACATGACCCACGTCACCAAGGAGCTCCATCGGGTGCATGCAAAATGATTCTCGAGCCTATGTTACGTTCGACGTAAACCGTGCAGCTATCTTGCGTCAAGATTAGCACTATCTTCAAATGTACCGAAATGAGCTTTCACTTGAGCCTCATCACGTAGTGGTACCATCGGGTGCGACCAAAATGAATTTTGGGCCTATGGTACGTCTAGTGCAGACCATGCACCTATGTTGCACCGACACTAACACTGTCTCCAAACCAAAAGAAGTGAGATTCCACATAACCCACGTCACCTAGGAGTTCCATTGGGTGCATCCAAAATGATTTCCTAGCCTATGGTACATTCGACGCAAACCATGCACCTATCTTGCGTCAAGATTAGCACTATCTCCAAATGTACCGAAATGAGCTTCCACTTGAGCCTCGTCACGTAGTGATACCATCGGGTGCGACCAAAGTGATTTCTGAGCCTATGGTATGTCTAGTGCAAACCATGCAACTATCTTGCACCGACGCTAACACAACCTCCAAACGGAAAGAAGAAAGATTCCACATGACCCACATCACGAAGGAGGTCCATTGGGTGCATCAAAAATGATTTCCTAGCCTATGGTACGTTCGACGCAAACCGTGCACCTATCTTGCGTCAAGATTAGCACTATGTCCAAACATACCGAAATGAGCTTCCACTTGAGCCTCGTCACCTAGTGGTACCATCGGGTTCGACCAAAACGAATTTGGGGCCTATGGTACGTCTAGTGCAGACCATGCACCTATCTTGCACCGACGCTAACACTACCTCCAAACAAAAAGAAGAGAGATTCCAGATGACCCACGTCATCAAGGAGCTCCATCGGGTGCATCCAAAATGATTTCCGAACCTATGTTAAGTTCGACGCAAACCGTGCACCTATCTTACATCAAGATTAGCACTATCTCCAAATGTACCGAAATAAGCTTTCACTTGAGCCTCGTCACCTAGTGGTACCATCGGGTGCGACCAAAACGATTTCTGAGCCTATGGTACGTCTAGTGCAAACCATGCAGCTATCGCAAATTGATTTCCAAGCCTATGTTACGTTTGACGGAAACTGTGCACCTATATTGCGTCAAGATTAGCACTATCTCTAAACGGAATGAAACAAGCTTCCACTTGAGACTTGTCACCTAGTGGTACCATCGGTTGTGTCCAAAACGATCTCAGAGCCTATGGTACGTCTAGCGCAAACCATGCACCTATCTTGCACCGACACTAACATTATCTCCAAACAGAAAGTAGTGAGATTCCACATAACCCACGTCACCTAGGAGTTCCATTGGGTGCATCCAACATGATTTCCTAGCCTATGGTACGTTCGACGCAAACCGTGCACCTATCTTGCGTTAAGATTAGCACTATCTCCAAACGTACCGAAATGAGCTTCCACTCGAGCCTCGTCACCTTGTGGTACCATTGGGTGCGACCAAAATTATTTCTGAGCCTATGGTACATCTAGTGCAAACCATGCACCTATCTTGCACCAATGCTAACACTACCTCCAAACAGAAAGAAGAGAGAGTCCAAATGACCCATGTCACCAAGGTGCTCCATCGGGTGCATGCAAAATGATTTCTGAGCCTATGTTACATTCGACGCAAACCATGCACCTATCTTGCATCAAGATTAGCACTATCTCTAAATGGACCGAAATGAGCTTCCACTTGAGCCTCGTCACCTAGTGGTACCATCGGTTGCGTCCTAAATGATCTCAGAGCGTATGGTACGTCTAGCGCAAACCATACACCTATCTTGCACCGACACTAACACTATCTCCAAATGGAAAGAATTGACATTCCACATGACCCACGTCACCAAGGAGTTCCATTGGGTGCATCCAAAATGATTTCCTATCCTATGGTATGTTCGACGCAAACCGTGCACCTATCTTGTGTCAAGATTAGCACTATGTCCAAACGTAACGAAATGAGCTTCCACTTGAGGGTCATCACCTAGTGGTACCATCGGGTGCGACCAAAATGATCTCTGAGCCTATGGTACGTCTAGTGCAAACCATGCACCTATCTTGCACCGACGCTAACACTACCTCCAAATGAAAAGAAGAGAGATTCCACATGACCCACGTCACCAAGGAGCTCCATCGGGTGCATGCAAAATGATTTCCGAGCCTATGTTACGCTCGACGTAAGCCGTACACCTATCTTGCGTCAAGATTAGCACTATCTCTAAATGGAAAGAAGTGACATTCCACCAGACCCACGTCACCTAGGAGTTCCATTGGGTGCATCCAAAATGATTTCCTATCCTATGGTACGTTCGACGCAAACCGTGCACCTATCTTGCATCAAGATTAGCACAATGTCCAAACGTACCAAAATGAGCTACCACTTGAGCCTCGTCACCTAGTGGTACCATCGGGTGCGGCCAAAATGGTTTCTGAGCCTATGGTACGTCTAGTGCAAACCATGCACCTATCTTGCAATGACGGTAACACTACCTCCAAACGGAAAGAGAAGAGATTCCACATGACCCACATCACCAAGGAGGTCCATTGGGTGCATCAAAAATGATTTCCTAGCCTATGGTACGTTCGATGCAAACCGTGCATTTATCTTGCGTCAAGATTAGCACTATCTCTAAATGGACCGAAACGAGCTTCCACTTGAGCCTCGTCACCTAGTGGTACCATCTGTTGCATCCAAAACAATCTCAGAGCCTATGGTACGTCTAGCGCAAACCATGCACCTATCTTGCACCGACACTAACACTGTCTCCAAATGGAAAGAAGTGAGATTCCACATAACCCACGTCACCTAGGAGTTCTATTGGGTGCATCCAAAATGATTTCCTAGCCTATGGTACGTTCGACACAAACCATGCACCTATCTTGCGTTAAGATTAGCACTATCTCCAAACGTACCGAAATGAGCTTCCACCCGAGCCTCGTCACCTTGTGGTACCATCGGGTGCGACCAAAATGATTTCTGAGCCTATGGTACATCTAGTGCAAACCATGCACGTATCTTGCCCCGACGCTAACACTACCTCCAAACAGAAAGAAGAGAGAGTCCACATGACCCACGTCACCAAGGAGCTCGGGTGCATGCAAAATGATTTTCGAGCCTAGGTTACGTTCGACGCAAACCGTGCACCTATCTTGCGTCAAGATTAGCACTATCTCTAAACGGACCGAAACGAGCTTCCACTTGAGCCTTGTCACCTAGTGGTACCATCGGTTGCGTCCTAAATGATCTCAGAGCGTATGGTACGTCTAGCACAAACCATACACCTATCTTGCACCGACACTAACACTATCTCCAAACGGAAAGAATTGACATTCCACATGACCCATGTCACCATGGAGTTCCATTGGGTGCATCCAAAATGATTTCCTATCCTATGGTATGTTCAACGCAAACCGTGCACCTATCTTGCATCAAGATTAGCACAATGTCCAAACGTACCGAAATGAGCTACCACTTGAGCCTCGTCACCTAGTGGTACCATCGGGTGTGACCAAAATGATTTCTGAGGCTAGGGTACATCTAGCGCAAACCATGCACCTATCTTGCACCGACACTAACACTGTCTCCAAATGGAAAGAAGTGAGATTCCACATAACCCATGTCACCTAGGAGTTCCATTGGGTGCATACAAAATTATTTCCTAGCCTGTGGTACGTTCGACGCAAACCGTGCGCCTATCTTGCGTCAAGATTAGCACTATCTCCAAACGGAACGAAACAAGCTTCCACTTGAGCCTTGTCACCTAGTGGTACCATCGGTTGCGTCCAAAATGATCTCAGAGCCTATGGTAGCAGAAACCATGCACCTATCTTGCATCGACACTAACACTATCTCCAAACCGAAAGAAGTGAGATTCCACATAACCCACGTCACCTAGGAGTTCCATTGGGTGCATCCAAAATGATTTCCTTGCCTATGGTACGTTCAACGCAAACCGTGCACGTATCTTGCGTCAAGATTAGCACTATCTCTAAACGAACCAAAATGAGCTTCCAGTTGAGCATCGTCACCATGTGGTACCATCGGGTGCGACCAAAACAATTTCTGAGCCTACGGTACGTCTTGTGCAAACCATGCACTTATCTTGCACTGACGCTAACACTACCTCCAAACAGAAAGGAGAGAGATTCCACATAACCCACGTCACCTAGGAGTTCCATCGGGTGCATCCAAAATGATTTCTGAGCCTATGTTACGTTCGACGCAAACCGTGCACCTATCTTGCATCAAGATTAGCACTATCTCCAAACGTACCGAAATGAGCTTCCACTTGAGCATCGTCACCTTGTGGTACCATCAGGTGCGACCAAAATGATTTATGAGCCTATGGTACGTCTAGTGCAAACCATGCACCTATCTTGCACCAACGCTAACACTACCTCCAAACAGAAAGAAGAGAGATTCCACATGACCCACATCACCAAGGAGCTCCATCGGGTGCATGCAAAATGATTTCCAAGCCTATGTTACGTTCGACGAAAACTGTGCACCTATCTTGCATCAAGATTAGCACTATCTCTAAACGGAATGAAACGAGCTTCCACTTGAACCTTGTCACCTAGTGGTACCATCGGTTGCGTCCAAAACGATCTCAGAGCCTATGGTACATCTAGCGCAAACCATGCACCTATCTTGCACCAACACTAACACTGTCTCCAAATAGAAAGAAGAGAGATTCTAGATGACCCACGTCACCAAGGAGCTCCATCGGGTGCATGCAAAATGATTTCCTAGCCTATGATACGTTCGACGCAAACCGTGCAGATATCTTCCGTCAAGATTAGCACTATCTCCAAACATACCGAAATGAGCTTCCACTTGAGCATCATCACCTAGTGGTACCATTGGTTGTGTCCAAAATGATCTCAGAGCCCATGGTACATCTAGCTCAAACCATGCACCTATCTAGCACCGACACTAACACTGTCTCCAAACCGAAAGTGAGATTCCACATAATCCACTTCACCTAGGAGTTCCATTGGGTGCATCCAAAATGATTTGCTTGCCTATGGTACGTTCGACGCAAACCATGCACCTATCTTGCGTTACGATTAGCACTATCTCCAAACAAACCAAAATGAGCTTCCACTTGAGCATCGTCACCTTGTGGTACCATCGGGTGCGACCAAAATGATTTCTGAGCCTACGGTATGTCTAGTGCAAACCATGCACTTATCTAGCACCGACGCTAACACTACCTCCAAAGAGAAAGAAGAGAGATTCCAGATGACCCACGTCACCAAGGAGCTCCATCAGGTGCATGCAAAATGATTTTTGAGCCTATATTACGTTCGACACAAACCGTGCACCTATCTTGCGTCAAGATTAGCACTATCTCTAAGCGGAGCGAAACGAGCTTCCACTTGAGCCTTGTCACCTTGTGGTACCATCGGGTGCGACCAAAATGATTTCTGAGCCTACAGTACGTCTAGTGCAAACCATGCACTTATCTTGCACCGACGCTAACACTACCTCCAAATAGAAAGAAGAGAGATTCTAGATGACCCACGTCACCAAGGAGCTCCACCGGGTGCATGCAAAATGATTTCCTAGCCTATGATACATTCGACGCAAACCGTGCAGATATCTTCCATCAAGATTAGCACTATCTCCAAACATACCGAAATGAGCTTCCACTTGAGCATCGTCACCTAGTGGTACCATCGGGTGCGACCAAAATGATTTCTAAGCCTATGGTACGTCTAGTGCAAACCATGCACCTATCTTGCACTGACGCTAACCCTACCTCCAAACAGAAAGAAGAGAGATTCCACATGACCCACGTCACCAAGGAGCTCCATCAGGTGCATGCAAAATGATTCCCGAGCCTATGTTACGTTCGACGCAAACCGTGCACCTGTCTTGCGTCAAGATTAGCACTATCTCTAAGCGGACCGAAACCAGCTTCCACTTGAGCCTTGTCACCTGGTGGTACCATCGGTTGCATCCAAAATGATCTCAGAGCCCATGGTACGTCTAGCGCAAACCATGCACCTATCTTGCACCGACACTAACACTGTCTTCAAACCGAACGAAGTGAGATTCCACATAATCCACTTCACCTAGGAGTTCCATCGGGTGTGTCCAAAATGATTTCCTTGCCTATTGTATGTTCGACGCAAACCGTGCACCTATCTTGCGCTAAGATTAGCACTATCTCTAAGCGGATCGAAACGAGCTTGTGAAGGACTTGCTGGTTTCTACCGTCGATTTGTGAAGGACTTCAGTACCATTGCAGCCCCGCTGCATGAACTCACCAAGAAGGGTGCAACCTTCACTTGGGCTGCAGCCCAACAGGATGCTTTCAACACGCTCAAAGATAAGTTAACTCATGCACCTTTACTCCAACTTCCTGATTTCAACAAAACCTTTGAGCTTGAATGTGATGCTAGTGGAATTGGGTTGGGTGGTGTGCTGTTACAAGAGGGAAAACCTGTGGCGTATTTTAGTGAAAAGTTGAGTGGCCCTAGTTTGAACTATTCTACTTATGATAAGGAATTGCTTGCTCTAGTTTGGACTTTGGAAACATGGCAGCATTATTTGTGGCCCAAAGAGTTTGTCATACATTCTGATCATGAATCATTGAAACACATCCGTAGTCAAGCAAAACTGAACCGTAGACATGCCAAGTGGGTTGAATTCATCGAGTCCTTTCCTTATGTCATCAAACACAAAAAGGGGAAGGAAAATATAATTGATGATGCTTTGTCTAGACGCTACACCATGCTTTCACAACTTGACTTTAAAATCTTTGGTTTGGAAACTATTAAGGAACAATATGCACATGACAATGATTTCAAAGATGTATTGCTGAATTGCCAAGAGGGGAAAACATGGAACAGATTCGTCCTCACCGACGGGTTTGTCTTTAGAGCCAACAAGCTATGCATTCCAGCTAGCTCCGTGCATTTGTTATTGTTGCAGGAAGCGCATGGAGGAGGACTCATGGGACATTTTGGTGTGAAAAAGACAGAGGACATCCTTGCTGGTCATTTCTTTTGGCCCAAGATGAGGAGAGACGTGGAGAGGTTCGTTGCTCGCTGCACAACATGCCAGAAAGCTAAGTCACGCTTTAATCCTCATGGTTTATACATGCCTCTTCCTGTTCCAAGTGCACCATGGGAAGATATTTCAATGGACTTTGTTTTAGGACTGCCTAGAACAAAGAAGGGGAGGGATAGTGTGTTTGTTGTTGTGGACAGATTTTCTAAAATGGCACATTTCATACCATGTCATAAGAGCGATGATGCTACACATGTTGCTGATTTGTTCTTTCGTGAGATTGTTCGATTGCACGGTGTGCCTAACACCATTGTTTCTGATCAGGATGCAAAATTTCTTAGTCATTTTTGGAGAACTTTGTGGGCTAAGCTAGGGACTAAGCTTTTATTTTCCACTACTTGTCATCCCCAAACTGATGGACAAACTGAGGTTGTCAATAGAACCTTATCTACATTGCTTAGGGCTGTTTTGAAAAAGAACATAAAAATGTGGGAAGAGTGCTTGCCTCATGTTGAGTTTGCTTATAATCGTTCACAGCATTCTACCACTAAGAAAAGCCCTTTTGAGATAGTTTATGGGTTTGTGCCACGTGCTCCTATTGATTTGTTACCTCTTTCGACCTCGGAGCGAGTGAACTTTGATGCTAAACAACGTGCTGAACTGATCTTAAAATTGCATGAAACCACTAAAGAGAAAATAGAGTGCATGAATGCAAAGTATAAACTAGCTGGTAGCAAAGGGAAGAAACATGTCATTTTTGAACCTGGTGATCTAGTTTGGCTCCATTTGAGAAAAGATAGGTTCCCTGATTTGCGAAAGTCTAAGTTGCTGCCTAGAGCCGATGGTCCTTTTAAAGTGTTAGCAAGGATTAATGATAATGCGTACAAACTTGAGCTACCTGTAGCTTTTGGGGTTAGCCCCACATTTAACATTGCAGATTTGAAGCCATATTTGGGAGAAGAGGATGAACTAGAGTCGAGGACGACTCAAATGCAAGAAGGGGAGGATGATGAGGACATCCCTTCCATTGATACAACCACACCTGCTGCACAACAAGGTCCAATGACAAGAGCTCGAGCACGACAACTTAATTATCAGGTAAAGTCATTCCTCGCTGTTCATACAAACTCGTCTCAGAATTGGATGCTACTAAATCATGGTGATGATTGTCTTATTCTTAGGAATGTTGGTCAAGACTCTATTGCCTCATGTTTAGACCCCATGACGAGGATGGAGCAGCCGAACAAGTGGGAATCATCATTAATGGGGCGCACAGCTCATCTCGAGACAGCAGGGGACACTCCATCAAAAGTACCATAACTCCTTGATACGAGATCCAATGAAGCTGGTTTTTGACTTGTTGGAAAGAGCGCGTCGTCCTCTTTCACATGGGTCCAACCCCACTATCAGAATCTACCAAAGCTGTGTGCAGCAAGCCAAAGGACGCAGAGACCTACAGCTTGGGCCTGGGCCTTGTACTAACTACAACCCTTTGATGGACGCCCAGATTAGGGTTTCTCACTCCCCCTTGTGCTCTCCTCCTTATAAATAGAGCCAGCAACCATCAGAATGAGGGGGGTTTTGTTTAGATGCAAGATAGCTGCTGCTTCTTCCTTGTAAACGCGTGTGTCGGCTAGACCACCCGATTTGCTTGTTTCAAGACCCCAACTTGTGATTCAGATTCAGCCTTTGGCTTAAATCCGTGAGTTATTTGCTTGTTCATCTTGTTCTTGCTTGTTCTCGGTTGCTTGCAGGTTCTTGGTGTTCTTGGCACGGCAAGAACATCACAATCGGAGCCGGTGTACCTGTTGCTAAGGCGCAGCAACCTTGTGGTCGTTGTAGTCGGACAGCCAACGTCGAATCCACCCCAAATCGAGTTTATCCACACTCACCAAAAGATCAGGAACAACCCCTAGTCCCATCATGTGGTAGTCAGAGCAAGGTTCTTTGGTGAGTGATTTACCGTTCATTACTTTACCTATAGTCCAGAAATATAAAAATAGGATAGAACTGAAATTCCAAACACAAGTTTGAGCCTTGCTGATCTGCTTAGTTCTTTGCTTGTTGAGTTTGTGCTTTACATCGTGGTGTCAAGTGCTGGTTCTTAGGTTCCAATCCTTTAGGGTTTCGAGTTCTTGTCATGTTTTAGTCACCACACAATCCGCTGTTTCCTTCCCCCCCCCCCCACTTCAGCCGCTGCTCTCTCCACCTTTTCGCTGAAACCCTCACCACCATCACCTTTAGCCGCGCCTACACAAACACTACCTTATGCACCTGTCCTTTTGGTGCAAATCTGAGTACACTCAGTTCTGAAAATAAGAGAGTTCAAATTGCATATTTGTACTACTTGTTGCAATCCTTATCCCTAGTAAAAGAAAGTCTATGCTACTTGCTGCATTCTTGTTATAATCATATTGCAAAAGTTCAGTTTGTGCGCTACTTGTCGAAAAGAAAAGAAAAGAAAAGAAAATAGAAAAGAAAAAGAAAGGAAAAGGAGGAAAGAAAGAAAGAAAGAAAGAAAGAAAAAAAAGAAGGGTTAAGTTGATGCTATTTACTCTCATCATTTCCATTGTTTGCTACTGTCCGGTGACAACATTTGTGTCTAGGCTCGCGTCTCTAGCACGGGTTAGCCTAGGACCAGCATGATACTATCTTTGAACACTTATTCAACTTGCATTGACTAATGTGGTTCCAGTTGTACCTTGATTTTTTAAGCCACCTATAGCTCCACAAATTATCTACAACGTCACAGGGTTCTACTTGCTACTACTTGTGTTGTTCTTGTCGTCGCCAACACCATCTGCATAGCAAGGTAAGGACATGTAAGAACTCGGTTGCACATGCTGAGAGAATGAAAATTGTTGCCACCTAATTCAGTTAGTTGGTAGGACATATTTTCTTGTGATTCCCTTGCTACATACTAACCATGGCAGGAGAAGGTGAAAGGACCCCTCCACAATCACCTCGATCAAAAGCCTTGCTGCAACACTTTGAACGCAAAGTGAGGCTCCATGCTGAACACCTTGATGAGGATGTTCGTATCACCAATGAGCGCCTTGGTCAATTGGAGACGGCTCAGATTGAGACCAACACCAAGTTGGCTTCCTTGGAAGGCACTCTTGGTTCTGTTAATACATCTCTTGTAGGTGTCTTGGAGCGATTGGAGAGGATGGAACAGAATCACTGTGATGGTTTCGAATGACGCAATCACAACAACAACAACACCATGGGCAGTGCTGCTGGTCATGATGAAGAAGAATATGCAGCGGACACTGAGCTTGATGAGGAGCTGAATGGTCATCGACGCATCGAACAACATCGCCGCCGCCATGAGACAGGTCCTCGCCGACCACGGCAAGAGGTACGTGCCGATGACTCATTTGGCAAGATTAAATTCACCATACCTGCTTTTGATGGGAGGTATAATCCTGATATGTACCTTAGTTGGGAATTAGCTATTGATCAGAAATTTACTTGCCATGATTTCCCTGAGGACAAACGTGTTAGGGCTGCAACTAGTGAGTTTACTGACTTTGCCTCTGTTGGGTGGTCTGAATACCATCGTAAGAACCCAAATAACACACCAACTTGGGATGCTTTGAAACGGGTCATGCGGGCCAGATTTGTTCCTTCTTATTATGCCCGTGATCTTTTACATAAGTTGCAACAATTGAGGCAAGGATCCAAATATGTAGAAGAGTACTATCAAGAGCTACAAATGGGTATGCTTCGTTGCGGGCTAGAGGAAAATGAGGATGGTGCCATAGCTAGATTTATGGGTGGGCTGAACCGGGAGATTCAGGACATTCTAGCTTATAAGGAATATAATTCTGTCAATCATTTATTTCACCTTGCTTGTAAAGCTGAACGAGAAGTGCAGGGATGACGAGCTAGCATGAGGGCTAACATTCCTGCAGGTTGTGCTAGCCCATGGACACCCTCCAATGCTGCTGCACCGTCAACGCGTGCACCCCCACAATCTTCCTCGACATCAAGCCATGCTCCTCTACAACAAATTCTGTACCATGCCCAAGTGAACCAACTAGAGGAGCAATGGCTACATCTGCCAAGAGTTCATCCTTTGTGGTATCCACGGGGAGAACAAGGGATATTCAGTGCCTACGCTGCAAAGGATATGGCCACATACGCAAGGACTGCCCAAGCACACGTGTGATGATTGTGCGAGCTGATGGTGGGTATTCCTCTGCTAGTGATTTTGATGAAGAAACATATGCTTTGCTTGCTGCTAACAATGTAGCGGAAGGAGATGATTTCCAACAAGACGAAGAGCACATTAGGGCTAAAGCTGCTGAGCACTATGAGAGTCTCATGGTGCAGCGGGTGCTAAGTGCCCAAATGGAGAGAGCTGAACAAAATCAGCACCACACTTTGTTTCAAACCAAGTGTGTGATCAACGCTAACACAACCTCCAAACGGAAAGAAGAAAGATTCCGCATGACCCACATCACGAAGGAGGTCCATTGGGTGCATCAAAAATGATTTCCTAGCCTATCGTACGTTCGACGCAAACCGTGCACCTATCTTGCGTCAAGATTAGCACTATTTCCAACGTACCGAAATGAGCTTCCACTTGAGCCTCGTCACCGAGTGGTACCATCGGGTGCGACCAAAATGAATTTTGGGCCTATGGTACGTCTAGAGCAGACCATGCACCTATCTTGCACCGACGCTAACACTACCTCCTCCGAACGAAAAGAAGAGAGATTCCACATGACCCACATCACCAAGGAGCTCCATCGGGTGCATGCAAAATGATTTCCGAACCTATGTTAAGTTCGACGCAAACCGTGCACCTATCTTGCATCAAGATTAGCACTATCTCCAATGTACTGAAATGAGCTTTCACTTGAGCCTCATCACCTAGTGGTACCATCAGGTGCCACCAAAATGATTTATGAGCCTATGGTACGTCTAGCGCAAAACCATGCACTTATCTTGCACCAATGCTAACACTACCTCCAAACGAAAGAAGAGAGATTCCATATGACCCACGTCACCAAGGAGCTCCATCGGGTGCATGCAAAATGATTTCTGAGCCTATGTTACGCTCAACGCAAACCGTCAAGATTAGCACTATCTCTAAACAGAAGAAGTGACATTCCATGTGACCCACATCACCTAGGGGTTCCATTGGGTGCATCCAAAATGATTTCCTATCCAATGGTACGTTCGACGCAAACCGTGCACCTAACTTGCATCAAGATTAGCACTATGTCCAAATGTACCAAAATGAGCTACCACTTGAGCCTTGTCACCTAGTGGTACCATCGGGTGCGACCAAAACGATTTCTGAGCCTATGGTACGTCTAGTGCAAACCATGCACCTATCTTGCACCGACGCTAACACTACCTCCAAGTAGAAAGAGGAGAGATTCCACATGACCCACATCACCAAGGAGGTCCATTGGGTGCATCAAAAATGATTTCCTAGCCCAATACGTTCGACGCAAACCGTGCACTTATCTTGCAACAAGATTAGCACTATCTCTAAATGGACCGAAACGAGTTTCCACTTGAGCCTTGTCACCTAGTGGTACCCTCGGTTGTGTCCAAAACGTTCTAAGAGCCTATGGTACGTCTAGCGCAAACCATGCAGCTAGCTTGCACCGACACTAACACAGTCTCCAAATAGAAAGAAGTGAGATTCCACAAAACCCACGTCACCTAGGAGTTCCATTGGGTGCATCCAAAATGATTTCCTAGCCTATGGTACATTCGACGCAAACCGTGCACCTATCTTGCGTCAAGATTAGCACTATCTCCAAATGTACCGAAATGAGCTTCCACTTGAGCCTCGTCACCTAGTGGTACCATCGAGTGCGACCAAAACGATTTCTGAGCCTATTGTACGTCTAGTGCAAACCAAGCACCTATCTTGCACCGACGCTAACACTACCTCCAAGAAGAAAGAGGAGAGATTCCACATGACCCACATCACCAAGGAGGTCCATTGGGTGCATCAAAAATGATTTCGTAGCCTATGGTATGTTCGACGCAAACCGTGCACTTATCTTGCAACAAGATTAGCACTATCTCTAAACGGACCGAAACGAGTTTCCACTTGAGCCTCGTCATCTAGTGGTACCCTCGGTTGTGTCCAATACAATCTAAGAGCCTATGGTACGTCTAGCGCAAACCATGCAGCTAGCTTGCACCGACACTAACACTGTCTCCAAACAGAAAGAAGTGAGATTCCACATAACCCACGTCACTTAGGAGTACCATTGGGTGCATCGAAAATGATTTCCTAGCCTATGGTACGTTCGACGCAAACCATGCACCTATCTTGCGTCAAGATCAGCACTATCTCCAAATGTATCGAAATGAGCTTCCACTTGAGCCTCGTCACCTAGTGGTACCATCGAGTGCGACCAAAACAATTTCTGAGCCTATGGTACGTCTAGTGCAAACCATGCACCTATCTTGCACTTACGCTAACACTACCTCCAAACGGAAAGAAGAAAGATTCCACATGACCCACATCACCAAGGAGGTCCAATGGGTGCATCAAAAATGATTTCCTAGCCTATGGTACGTTCGACACAAACCGTGCACCTATCTTGCGTCAAGATTAGCACTATGTCCAAACGTACCGAAATCAGCTTCCACTAGAGCCTCGTCAACTAGTGGTACCATCGGGTCCGACCAAAACGATTTTTGATCCTATGGTACGTCTAGTGCAAACCATGCACCTATCTTGCGCCGATGTTAACACTACCTCCAAACAGAAAGAAGAGAGATTCCACATGACCCACATCACCAAGGAGCTCCATCGGGTGCATGCAAAACGATTTTCGAGCCTATGTTACTCTCAAAGCAAACCGTGCTCCTATCTTGCTTCAAGATTAGCACTATCTCAAAACGGAAAGAAGTGACATTCCACATGACCCACATCACCTAGGGGTTCCATTGGGTGCATCCAAAATGATTTCCTATCCTATGGTACGTTCGACGCAAACCGTGCACCTATCTTGCATCAAGATTAGCACAATATCCAAACATACCAAAATGAGCTACCACTTGAGCCTCGTCAAATAGTGGTACCATCCGGTGCGACCAAAATGATTTCTGAGCCTATGGTACGTCTAGTGCAAACCATGCACCTATCTTGCACCGACGCTAACACAACCTCCAAACGGAAAGAAGAAAGATTCCACATGACCCACATCACGAAGGAGGTCCATTGGGTGCATCAAAAATGATTTCCTAGCCTATCGTACGTTCGACGCAAACCGTGCACCTATCTTGCGTCAAGATTAGCACTATTTCCAAACGTACCGAAATGAGCTTCCACTTGAGCCTCGTCACCGAGTGGTACCATCGAGTGCGACCAAAATGAATTTTGGGCCTATGGTACGTCTAGTGCAGACCATGCACCTATCTTGCACCGACGCTAACACTACCTCCGAACGAAAAGAGGAGAGATTCCACATGACCCACATCACCAAGGAGCTCCATCGGGTGCATGCAAAATGATTTCCGAACCTATGTTAAGTTCGACGCAAACCATGCACCTATCTTGCATCAAGATTAGCACTATCTCCAAATGTACCGAAATGAGCTTTCACTTGAGCCTCATCACCTAGTGGTACCATCGGGTGCCACCAAAATGATTTTTGAGCCTATGATACGTCTAGCGCAAACCATGCACTTATCTTGCACCAATGCTAACACTACCTCCAAACGAAAAGAAGAGAGATTCCATATGACCCACGTCACCAAGGAGCTCCATCGGGTGCATGCAAAATGATTTCTGAGCCTATGTTATGCTCGACGCAAACCGTGCACCTATCTTGCGTTAAGATTAGCACTATCTCTAAACAGAAAGAAGTGACATTCCACGTGACCCACATCACCTAGGGGTTCCATTGGGTGCATCCAAAATGATTTCCTATCCAATGGTACGTTCGACGCAAACCGTGCACCTAACTTGCATCAAGATTAGCACTATGTCCAAATGTACCAAAATGAGCTACCACTTGAGCCTTGTCACCTAGTGGTACCATCGGGTGCGACCAAAACGATTTCTGAGCCTATGGTACGTCTAGTGCAAACCATGCACCTATCTTGCACCGACGCTAACACTACCTCCAAGCAGAAAGAGGAGAGATTCCACATGACCCACATCACCAAGGAGGTCCATTGGGTGCATCAAAAATGATTTCCTAGCCCAATACGTTCGACGCAAACCATGCACTTATCTTGCAACAAGATTAGCACTATCTCTAAATGGACCGAAACGAGTTTCCACTTGAGCCTCGTCACCTAGTGGTACCCTCGGTTGTGTCCAAAACGTTCTAAGAGCCTATGGTATGTCTAGCGCAAACCATGCAGCTAGCTTGCACCGACACTAACACTGTCTCCAAACAGAAAGAAGTGAGATTCCACAAAACCCACGTCACCTAGGAGTTCCATTGGGTGCATCCAAAATGATTTCTTAGCCTATGGTACATTCGACGCAAACCATGCACCTATCTTGCGTCAAGATTAGCACTATCTCCAAATGTACCGAAATGAGCTTCCACTTGAGCCTCGTCACCTAGTGGTACCATCGAGTGTGACCAAAACGATTTCTGAGCCTATGGTACGTCTAGTGCAAACCAAGCACCTATCTTGCACGGACGCTAACACTACCTCCAAGAAGAAAGAGGAGAGATTCCACATGACCCACATCACCAAGGAGGTCCATTGGGTGCATCAAAAATGATTTCCTAGCCTATGGTACGTTCGACGCAAACCGTGCACTTATCTTGCAACAAGATTAGCACTATCTCTAAACGGACCGAAACGAGTTTCCACTTGAGCCTCGTCATCTAGTGGTACCCTCGGTTGTGTCCAAAACAATCTAAGAGCCTATGGTACGTCTAGCGCAAACCATGCAGCTAGCTTGCACCGACACTAACACTGTCTCCAAATAGAAAGAAGTGAGATTCCACATGACCCACGTCACCTAGGAGTTCCATTGGGTGCATCGAAAATGATTTCCTAGCCTATGGTACGTTCGACGCAAACCATGCACCTATCTTGCGTCAAGATCAGCACTATCTCCAAATGTACCAAAATGAGCTTCCACTTGAGCCTCGTCACCTAGTGGTACCATCGAGTGCGACCAAAATGATTTCCGAGCCTATGGTACGTCTAGTGCAAACCATGCACCTATCTTGCACTTACGCTAACACTACCTCCAAACGGAAAGAAGAAATATTCCACATGACCCACATCACCAAGGAGGTCCAATGGGTGCATCAAAAATGATTTCCTAGCCTATGGTACGTTCGACACAAACCGTGCACCTATCTTGCGTCAAGATTAGCACTATGTCCAAACGTACCGAAATGAGCTTCCACTTGAGCCTCGTCAACTAGTGGTACCATCAGGTGCGACCAAAACAATTTTTGAGCCTATGGTACGTGTAGTGCAAACCAAGCACCTATCTTGCACCGACGCTAACACTACCTCCAAGTAGAAAGAGGAGAGATTCCACATGACCCACATCACCAAGGAGGTCCATTGGGTGCATCAAAAATGATTTCCTAGCCTATGGTACGTTCGACGCAAACCGTGCACTAATCTTGCAACAATATTAGCACTATCTCTAAACGGACCGAAACGAGTTTCCACTTGAGCCTCGTCACCTAGTGGTACCCTCGGTTGTGTCCAAAACGATCTAAGAGCCTATGGTACGTCTAGCGCAAACCATACAGCTAGCTTGCACCGACACTAACACTGTCTCCAAACAGAAAGAAGTGAGATTCCACATAACCCATGTCACCTAGGAGTTCTATTGGGTGCATCCAAAATGATTTCCGAGCCTATGGTACGTTCGACGCAAACCATGCAACTATCTTGCGTCAACATTAGCACTATCTCCAAATGTACCGAAATGAGCTTCCACTTGAGCCTCGTCACCTAGTGGTACCATCGAGTGCGACCAAAACGATTTCTGAGCCTATGGTACGTCTAGTGCAAACCAAGCACCTATCTTGCACCGACGCTAACACTACCTCCAAGCAGAAAGAGGAGAGATTCCACATGACCCACATCACCAAGGAGGTCCATTGGGTGCATCAAAAATGATTTCGTAGCCTATGGTACGTTCGACGCAAACCGTGCACTTATCTTGCAACAAGATTAGCACTATCTCTAAACAGACCGAAACGAGTTTCCACTTGAGCCTCATCATCTAGTGGTACCCTCGGTTGTGTCCAAAACAATCTAAGAGCCTATGGTACGTCTAGCGCAAACCATGTAGCTAGCTTGCACCGACACTAACACTGTCTCCAAACAGAAAGAAGTGAGATTCCACATAACCCACGTCACTTAGGAGTTCCATTGGGTGCATCGAAAATGATTTCCTAGCCTATGGTACGTTCGACGCAAACCATGCACCTATCTTGCGTCAAGATCAGCACTATCTCCAAATGTACCAAAATGAGCTTCCACTTGAGCCTCGTCACCTAGTGGTACCATCGAGTGCGACCAAAATGATTTCTGAGCCTACGGTACGTCTAGTGCAAACCATGCACCTATCTTGCACTTACGCTAACACTACCTCCAAACGGAAAGAAGAAAGATTCCACATGACCCACATCACCAAGGAGGTCCAATGGGTGCATCAAAAATGATTTCCTAGCCTATGGTACGTTCGACACAAACCATGCACCTATCTTGCGTCAAGATTAGCACTATGTCCAAACGTACCGAAATGAGCTTCCACTTGAGCCTCGTCAACTAGTGGTACCATCGGCTGCGACCAAAACAATTTTTGATCCTATGGTACGTCTAGTGCAAACCATGCACCTATCTTGCACCGATGTTAACACTACCTCCAAACAGAAAGAAGAGAGATTCCACATGACCCACGTCACCAAGGAGCTCCATCGGGTGCATGCAAAATGATTTTCGAGCCTATGTTACTCTCAAAGCAAACCGTGCTCCTATCTTGCTTCAAGATTAGCACTATCTCTAAACGGAAAGAAGTGACATTCCACATGACCCACGTCACCTAGGGGTTCCATTGGGTGCATCCAAAATGATTTCCTATCCTATGGTACGTTCGACGCAAACCGTGCACCTATCTTGCATCAAGATTAGCACAATGTTCAACCATACCAAAATGAGCTACCACTTGAGCCTCGTCAAATAGTGGTACCATCGGGTGCGACCAAAATGATTTCTGAGCCTATGGTACGTCTAGTGCAAACCATGCACCTATCTTGCACCGATGCTAAGACAACCTCCAAACGGAAAGAAGAAAGATTCCACATGACCCACATCATGAAGGAGGTCCATTGGGTGCATCAAAAATGATTTCCTAGCCTATGGTACATTCGACGCAAACCGTGCACCTATCTTGCGTCATGATTAGCACTATGTCCAAACGTACTGAAATGAGCTTCCACTTGACCCTCGTCACCGAGTGGTTCCATCGGGTGCGACCAAAACGAATTTTGGGCCTATGGTACATCTAGTGCAGACCATGCACCTATCTTGCACCGACGCTAACACTACCTCCAAACGAAAAGAATAGAGATTCCACATGACCCACGTCACAAGGAGCTCCATCGGGTGCATGCAAAATGATTTCCGAACCTATGTTAAGTTCGACGCAAACCGTGCACCTATCTTGCATCAAGATTAGCACTATCTCCAAATATACCGAAATGAGCTTTCACTTGAGCCTCGTCACCTAGTGGTACCATCAGGTGCCACCAAAATGATTTCTGAGCCTATGGTACGTCTAGCGCAAACCATGCACCTATCTTGCACCAACGCTAACACTACCTCCAAACGAAAAGAAGAGAGATTCCATATGACCCACATCACCAAGGAGCTCCATCAGGTGCATGCAAAATGATTTCTGAGCCAATGTTACGCTCGACGCAAACCGTGCACCTATCTTGCGTCAAGATTAGCACTATCTCTAAACGGAAAGAAGTGACATTCCACATGACCCACGTCACCTAGGGGTTCCATTGGGTGCATCCAAAATGATTTCCTATCCAATGGTACGTTCGATGCAAACCGTGCACCTAACTTGCATCAAGATTAGCACTATGTCCAAATGTACCAAAATGAGCTACCACTTGAGCCTCGTCACCTAGTGGTACCATTGGGTGTGACCAAAACGATTTCTGAGCCTATGGTACGTCTAGTGCAAACCATGCACCTATCTTGCACTGACGCTAACACTACCTCCAAGCTGAAAAAGGAGAGGTTCCACATGACCCACATCACCAAGGAGGTCCATTGGGTGCATCAAAAATGATTTCCTAGCCCAGTACGTTCGACGCAAACCGTGCACTTATCTTGCAACAAGATTAGCACTATCTCTAAATGGACCGAAATGAGTTTCCACTTGAGCCTCGTCACCTAGTGGTACCCTCGGTTGTGTCCAAAACGATCTAAGAGCCTATGGTACGTCTAGCGCAAACCATACAGCTAGCTTGCACCGACACTAACACTGTCTCCAGACAGAAAGAAGTGAGATTCCACATAACCCATGTCACCTAGGAGTTCTATTGGGTGCATCCAAAATGATTTCCGAGCCTATGGTACGTTCGACGCAAACCATGCAACTATCTTGCGTCAACATTAGCACTATCTCCAAATGTACCGAAATGAGCTTCCACTTGAGCCTCGTCACCTAGTGGTACCATCGAGTGCGACCAAAACGATTTCTGAGCCTATGGTACGTCTAGTGCAAACCAAGCACCTATCTTGCACCGACGCTAACACTACCTCCAAGCAGAAAGAGGAGAGATTCCACATGACCCACATCACCAAGGAGGTCCATTGGGTGCATCAAAAATGATTTCGTAGCCTATGGTACGTTCGACATAAACCGTGCACTTATCTTGCAACAAGATTAGCACTATCTCTAAACGGACCGAAACGAGTTTCCACTTGAGCCTCATCATCTAGTGGTACCCTCGGTTGTGTCCAAAACAATCTAAGAGCCTATGGTACATCTAGCGCAAACCATGTAGCTAGCTTGCACCGACACTAACACTGTCTCCAAACAGAAAGAAGTGAGATTCCACATAACCCACGTCACTTAGGAGTTCCATTGGGTGCATCGAAAATGATTTCCTAGCCTATGGTACGTTCGACGCAAACCATGCACCTATCTTGCGTCAAGATCAGCACTATCTCCAAATGTACCGAAATGAGCTTCCACTTGAGCCTCGTCACCTAGTGGTACCATCGAGTGCGACCAAAACGATTTCTGAGCCTACGGTACGTCTAGTGCAAACCATGCACCTATCTTGCACTTACGCTAACACTACCTCCAAACGGAAAGAAGAAAGATTCCACATGACCCACATCACCAAGGAGGTCCAATGGGTGCATCAAAATGATTTCCTAGCCTATGGTACGTTCGACACAAACCATGCACCTATCTTGCGTCAAGATTAGCACTATGTCCAAACGTACCGAAATGAGCTTCCACTTGAGCCTCGTCAACTAGTGGTACCATCGGGTGCGACCAAAACAATTTTTGATCCTATGGTACGTCTAGTGCAAACCATGCACCTATCTTGCACCGATGTTAACACTACCTCCAAACAGAAAGAAGAGAGATTCCACATGACCCACGTCACCAAGGAGCTCCATCGGGTGCATGCAAAACGATTTTCGAGCCTATGTTACTCTCAAAGCAAACCGTGCTCCTATCTTGCTTCAAGATTAGCACTATCTCTAAACGGAAAGAAGTGACATTCCACATGACCCACGTCACCTAGGGGTTCCATTGGGTGCATCCAAAATGATTTCCTATCCTATGGTACGTTCGACGCAAACCGTGCACCTATCTTGCATCAAGATTAGCACAATGTTCAAACATACCAAAATGAGCTACCACTTGAGCCTCGTCAAATAGTGGTACCATCGGGTGCGACCAAAATGATTTCTGAGCCTATGGTACGTCTAGTGCAAACCATGCACCTATCTTGCACCGATGCTAAGACAACCTCCAAACGGAAAGAAGAAAGATTCCACATGACCCACATCATGAAGGAGGTCCATTGGGTGCATCAAAAATGATTTCCTAGCCTATGGTACATTCGACGCAAACCGTGCACCTATCTTGCGTCATGATTAGCACTATGTCCAAACGTACTGAAATGAGCTTCCACTTGAGCCTCGTCACCGAGTGGTTCCATCGGGTGCGACCAAAACGAATTTTGGGCCTATGGTACATCTAGTGCAGACCATGCACCTATCTTGCACCGACGCTAACACTACCTCCAAACGAAAAGAATAGAGATTCCACATGACCCACGTCACCAAGGAGCTCCATCGGGTGCATGCAAAATGATTTCCGAACATATGTTAAGTTCGACGCAAACCGTGCACCTATCTTGCATCAAGATTAGCACTATCTCCAAATATACCGAAATGAGCTTTCACTTGAGCCTCGTCACCTAGTGGTACCATCAGGTGCCACCAAAATGATTTCTGAGCCTATGGTACGTCTAGCGCAAACCATGCACCTATCTTGCACCAACGCTAACACTACCTCCAAACGAAAAGAAGAGAGATTCCATATGACCCACATCACCAAGGAGCTCCATCAGGTGCATGCAAAATGATTTCTGAGCCAATGTTACGCTCGACGCAAACCGTGCACCTATCTTGCGTCAAGATTAGCACTATCTCTAAATGGAAAGAAGTGACATTCCACATGACCCACATCACCTAGGGGTTCCATTGGGTGCATCCAAAATGATTTCCTATCCAATGGTACGTTCGATGCAAACCGTGCACCTAACTTGCATCAAGATTAGCACTATGTCCAAATGTACCAAAATGAGCTACCACTTGAGCCTCGTCACCTAGTGGTACCATTGGGTGTGACCAAAACGATTTCTGAGCCTATGGTACGTCTAGTGCAAACCATGCACCTATCTTGCACTGACGCTAACACTACCTCCAAGCTGAAAAAGGAGAGGTTCCACATGACCCACATCACCAAGGAGGTCCATTGGGTGCATCAAAAATGATTTCCTAGCCCAGTACGTTCGACGCAAACCGTGCACTTATCTTGCAACAAGATTAGCACTATCTCTAAATGGACCGAAACGAGTTTCCACTTGAGCCTCGTCACCTAGTGGTACCCTCGGTTGTGTCCAAAACGATCTAAGAGCCTATGGTACGTCTAGCGCAAACCATGCAGCTAGCTTGCACCGACACTAACACTGTCTCCAAACAGAAAGAAGTGAGATTCCACATAACCCACGTCACCTAGGAGTTCCATTGGGTGCATCCAAAATGATTTCCTAGCCTATGGTACGTTCGACGCAAACCATGCACCTATCTTGCATCAAGATTAGCACTATCTCCAAATGTACCGTAATGAGCTTCCACTTGAGCCTCGTCACCTAGTGGTACCATCGAGTGCGACCAAAACGATTTATGAGCCTATGGTACGTCTAGTGCAAACCAAGCACCTATCTTGCACCGACGCTAACACTACCTCCAAGCAGAAAGAGGAGAGATTCCACATGACCCACATCACCAAGGAGGTCCATTGGGTGCATCAAAAATGATTTCCTAGCCTATGGTACGTTCGACGCAAACCGTGCACTTATCTTGCAACAAGATTAGCACTATCTCTAAACGGACCGAAACGAGTTTCCACTTGAGCCTTGTCATCTAGTGGTACCCTCGGTTGTGTCCAAAACAATCTAAGAGCCTATGGTACGTCTAGCACAAACCATGCAGCTAGCTTGCACCCACACTAACACTGTCTCCAAACAGAAAGAAGTGAGATTCCACATAACCCACGTCACCTAGGAGTTCCATTGGGTGCATCGAAAATGATTTCCTAGCCTATGGTACGTTCGACGCAAACCATGCACCTATCTTGCGTCAAGATCAGCACTATCTCCAAATGTAACGAAATGAGCTTCCACTTGAGCCTCGTCACCTAGTGGTATCATCGAGTGCGACCAAAATGATTTCTGAGCCTACGGTACATCTAGTGCAAACCATGCACCTATCTTGCACTTACGCTAACACTACCTTCAAACGGAAAGAAGAAAGATTCCACATGACCCACATCACCAAGGAGGTCCAATGGGTGCATCAAAAATGATTTCCTAGCCTATGGTACGTTCGACACAAACCGTGCACCTATCTTGCGTCAAGATTAGCACTATGTCCAAACATAACGAAATGAGCTTCCACTTGAGCCTCATCAACTAGTGGTACCATCGGGTGTGACCAAAACGATTTTTGATCCTATGGTACGTCTAGTGCAAACCATGTACCTATCTTGCACCGACGTTAACACTACCTCCAAACAGAAAGAAGAGAGATTCCACATGACCCACGTCACCAAGGAGCTCCATCGGGTGCATGCAAAACGATTTTCGAGCCTATGTTACGCCCAAAGCAAACCGGGCTCCTATCTTGCTTCAAGATTAGCACTATCTCTAAATGGAAAGAAGTGACATTCCACATGACCCACGTCACCTAGGGGTTCCATTGGGTGCATCCAAAATGATTTCCTATCCTATGGTACGTTCGACGCAAACCATGCACCTATCTTGCATCAAGATTAGCACAATGTCCAAACATACCAAAATGAGCTACCACTTGAGCCTCATCAAATAGTGGTACCATCCGGTGCGGCCAAAATGATTTCTGAGCCTATGGTACGTCTAGTGCAAACCAAGCACCTATCTTGCACCGACGGTAACACTACCTCCAAATGGAAAGAGGAGAGATTCCACATGACCCACATCACCAAGGAGGTCCATTGGGTGCATCAAAAATGATTTCCTAGCCTATGGTACGTTTGACGCAAACCGTGCACTTATCTTGCGTCAAGATTAGCACTATCTCTAAATGGACCGAAACGAGCTTCCACTTGAGCCTCATCACCTAGTGGTACCATTGGTTGCGTCCAAAACGATCTCATAGCCTATGGTACGTCTAGCGCAAACCATGCACCTAGCATGCTCCGACACTAACACTGTCTCCAAATGGAACGAAGTGAGATTCCACATAACCCACGTCACCTAGGAGTTCCATTGGGT
The DNA here is from genome assembly GCF_019320115.1 of Miscanthus floridulus. Classification (NCBI taxonomy): domain Eukaryota; kingdom Viridiplantae; phylum Streptophyta; class Magnoliopsida; order Poales; family Poaceae; genus Miscanthus; species Miscanthus floridulus. The sequence continues at coordinate 25,959,061 of NC_089590.1, read as the reverse complement.
GCATCCAAAATGATTTCCTATCCTATGGTACGTTCGACGCAAACCGTGCACCTATCTTGCATCAAGATTAGCACTATGTCCAAACGTACCGAAATGAGCTTTCACTTGAGGCTCGTCACCTAGTGGTACCATCGGGTGCGACCAAAACGATCTCTGAGCCTATGGTACATCTAGTGCAAACCATGCACCTATCTTGCACCGACGCTAACACTACCTCCAAACGGAAGGAAGAAAGATTTCACATGACCCACATCACCAAGGAGGTCCATTGGGTGCATCAAAAAGGATTTCCTAGCCTATGGTACGGTCGATGCAAACCGTGCACCTATCTTGCGTCAAGATTAGCACTATCTCCAAACGTATCGAAATCAGCGTCAACATGAGCATTGTCACCTAGTGGTACCATCGGGTGCGACCAAAACGATTTCTGAGCCTATGGTACGTCTAGTTCAAACCATGCACCTATCTTGCACCGATGTTAACACTACCTCCAAACAGAAAGAAGAGAGATTCCACATGACCCACGTCACCAAGGAGCTCCATCGGGTGCATGCAAAATGACTCCCGAGCCTATGTTACGTTCGACGCAAACCATGCAGCTATCTTACGTCAAGATTAGCACTATCTCCAAATGTACCGAAATGAGCTTTCACTTGAGCCTCATCACGTACTGGTACCATCGGGTGTGACCAAAATGAATTTTGGGCCCATGGTACATCTAGTGCAGACCATGCACCTATCTTGCACCGACACTAACACTGTCTCCAAACCAAAAGAAGTGAGATTCCACATAACCCACGTCACCTAGGAGTAACATTGGGTGCATCCAAAATGATTTCCTAGCCTATGGTACATTCGACGCAAAACGTGCACCTATCTTGCGTCAAGATTAGCACTATCTCCAAATGTACCGAAATGAGCTTCCACTTGAGCCTCGTCACATAGTGATACCATCGGGTGCGACCAAAATGATTTCTGAGCCTATGGTATGTCTAGTGCGGACCATGCACCTATCTTGCACCGACGCTAACACAACCTCCAAACGAAAAGAAGAGAGATTCCACATGACCCACGTCACCAAGGAGCTCCATCGGGTGCATGCAAAATGATTTCTGAACCTATGTTAAGCTCGACGCAAACCGTGCACCTATCTTGCATCAAGATTAGCACTATCTCTAAATGGAAAGAAGTGACATTCCACATGACCCACGTCACCTAGGGATTCCATTGGGTGCATCCAAAATGATTTCCTATCCAATGGTACGTTCGACGCAAACCGTGCACCTAACTTGCATCAAGATTAGCACTATGTCCAAATGTACCAAAATGAGCTACCACTTGAGCCTCGTCACCTAGTGGTACCATCGGGTGTGACCAAAATGATTTCTGAGCCTATGGTACGTCTAGTGCAAACCATGCACCTATTTTGCACCGACGCTAACACTACCTCCAAGCAGAAAGAGGAGAGATTCCACATGACCCACATCACCAAGGAGGTCCATTGGGTGCATGAAAAATGATTTCCTAGCCTATGGTACGTTCGACGCAAACCGTGCACTTATCTTGCAACAAGATTAGCACTATCTCTAAACAGACCGAAACGAGTTTCCACTTGAGCCTCGTCACCTAGTGGTACCCTCGGTTGTGTCCAAAACGATCTAAGAGCATATGGTACGTCTAGCGCAAACCATGCAGCTAGCTTGCACCGACACTAACAATGTCTCCAAACAGAACGAAGTGAGATTCCACATAACCCACGTCACCTAGGAGTTCCATTGGGTGCATCCAAAATGATTTCCTATCCTATGGTACGTTCGATGCAAACCATGCACCTATCTTGCGTCAAGATTAGCACTATCTCCAAATGTACCGAAATGAGCTTCCACTTGAGCCTCGTTACCTAGTGGTACCATTGAGTGCGACCAAAATGATTTCTGAGCCTATGGTACGTCTAGTGCAAACCATGCACCTATCTTGCACTGACGCTAACACTACCTCCAAACGAAAAGAAGAAAGATTCCACATGACCCACATCACCAAGGAGGTCCATTGGGTGCATCAAAAATGATTTCCTAGCCTATGGCACATTCGACGCAAACCGTGCACCTATCTTGCGTCAAGATTAGCACTATGTCCAAACGTATCGAAATGAGCCTCCACTTGAGCCTCGTCACCTAGTGGTACCATCGGGGGCGACCAAAATGATTTTTGAGCCTATGGTACTTTTAGTGCAAACCATGCACCTATCTTGCACCGACGCTAACACTACCTCCAAATGAAAAGAAGAGAGATTCCACATGACCCAGGTCACCAAGGAGCTCTATCGGGTGCATGCAAAATGATTTCCGAGCCTATGTTATGTTCGACGCAAACCATGCACCTATCTTGCATCAAAATTAGCACTATCTCCAAATGTACCGAAATGAACTTTCACTTGAGCCTCGTCATCTAGTGGTACCATCGGGTGTGACCAAAATGATTTCTGAGCCTATGGTACGTCTAGTGCAAACCATGCACCTATCTTGCACCGACGCTAACACTACCTCCAAACGGAAAGAAGAAAGATTCCACATGACCCACGTCACCAAGGAGGTCCATTGGGTGCATCAAAAATGATTTCCTAGCCTATGGTACGTCCGACACAAACCGTGCACCTATCTTGCGTCAAGATTAGCACTATGTCCAAACGTACCGAAATGAGCTTCTACTTGAGCCTCGTCAACTAGTGGTACCATCGGGTGCGACCAAAACAATTTTTGATCCTATGGTACGTCTAGTGCAAACCATGCACCTATCTTGCACCGACGTTAACACTACCTCCAAACAGAAAGAAGAGAGATTCCACATGACCCATGTGATATGAACCCGCTGGGGTGAATCCCGATCTTTCGATGGGTGAATCCCGATCTTTCGATGAGAGAAGGTGGATAACTCGATTTGGGGATGGAGATGACGTTCACGGCCCGACTACAACCATCCAAGGATGCTGCGCCTTAGCAACTGATACACCACCTCCAACGGCCGTCGCGATCTTGTGGAGCACGATCAACCAAACCACTAGGGTAATTCCTGCAAGCAATCGAGGAACAAGCAAGAACAAGTAGAACAAGCAACTCAATTGCAAGTATGGAGGTGAAAAAGCCAATCTGAAATCACAAAGTTGGGGTTCTGAATCGAGTAGAACGGATGGTCTAGTCGACACACGCGTCTACAAGGAAGTAGCAATGGCTAAACTTGATCTAAACAAAACCCAATCTGTTTGTGGCGGCTCTAATCCTTATTAATACCTAGGGGAACGACCAGGGGGGTGTTGGGGTCGTTCTCCAACCCTAGGACGCGTCCCTAATGGACCCAACTTGATACATGGACCATCGGCCCAAAATAGGGTGATGCAGCACCAAAGGCAGAAAAGGTCCCGGCGTTGAAACGATGACTGCAGAAGCATCAGATAAGATATAGCCATGAGTCCAGATCCGTTGGAAAATAGACTTGATAAGCTTTCCAAAAAGTGCTAGAACGTCCCAATCGGAGTCCATATGAAGTTGTGGTGACCGTCGCAATTTGGGACTATTTTGCAGTCCGAATTCAACTTCCAAAACGTGTTGGACTTGGACTCTTTCTGTCCTTGGAACCAAAGTGACATGGTGGCCTAGCGGAGGACGTTAGGAATACTTGGATTTGGTCCCCAATCAACTTCATTAACCTTCCATGCTTTCCATATGCAATCAAACCTTCCCTTGATCCATGTAAGTAATTCTAAAAATGAGAATGAACACACATCATGGTGCAGCATCAATTCATCAAATGCATCAATGATAAGCCTCATATAGAATGGTTGCACCTTTGGTATAGAAGTGGTTGGCATGGTCATATTTGAGCCAATGATGTCCTCATCACCATGTCACCAAGGAGCTCCATCGGGTGCATGCAAAACGATTTCTGAGCCTATGTTACGCTCAAAGTAAACCGTGCACCTATCTTGCTTCAAGATTAGCACTATCTCTAAACAGAAAGAAGTGACATTCCACATGACCCACGTCACCTAGGGGTTCCATTGGGTGCATCCAAAATGATTTCCTATCCTATGGTACGTTCGACGCAAACCGTGCACCTATCTTGCATCAAGATTAGCACAATGTCCAAACATACCAAAATGAGCTACCACTTGAGCCTCATCAAATAGTGGTACCATCGGGTGCGACCAAAATGATTTCTGAGCCTATGGTACGTCTAGTGCAAACCATGCACCTATCTTGCACCGACGGTAACACTACCTCCAAATGGAAAGAGGACAGATTCCACATGACCCACATCACCAAGGAGGTCCATTGGGTGCATCAAAAATGATTTCCTAGCCTATGGTATGTTCGACGCAAACCGTGCACTAATCTTGCATCAAGATTAGCACTATCTCTAAATGGACCGAAACAAGCTTCCACTTGAGCCTCGTCACCTAGTGGTACCATCGGTTGTGTCCAAAACAATCTCATAGCCTATGGTATGTCTAGCGCAAACCATGCACCTAGCATGCTCTGACACTAACACTGTCTCCAAATGGAAAGAAGTGAGATTCCACATAACCCACGTCACCTAGGAGTTCCATTGGGTGCATCCAAAATGATTTCCTATCCTATGGTACGTTCGACAAAAACCGTGCACCTATCTTGCGTCAAGATTAGCACTATGTCCAAATGTACCGAAATGAGCTTCCACTTGAGGCTCGTCACCTAGTGGTACCATCGGGTGCGACCAAAACGATCTCTGAGGCTATGGTATGTCTAGTGCAAACCATGCACCTATCTTGCACCGACGCTAACATTACCTCCAAACGGAAAGAAGAAAGATTTCACATGACCCACATCACCAAGGAGGTCCATTGGGTGCATCAAAAAGGATTTCCTAGCCTATGGTACGTTCGATGTAAACCATGCACCTATCTTGCGTCAAGATTAGCACTATCTCCAAACGTATCGAAATCAGCTTCAACTTGAGCATCGTCACCTAGTGGTACCATCGGGTGCGACCAAAATTATTTCTGAGCCTATGGTACATCTAGTGCTAACCATAAACCTAACTTGCACCAACGCTAACACTACCTCCAAACAGAAAGAAGAGAGATTCCACATGACCCACGTCACCAAGGAGCTCCATCGGGTGCATGCAAAATGATTCTCGAGCCTATGTTACGTTCGACGTAAACCGTGCAGCTATCTTGCGTCAAGATTAGCACTATCTTCAAATGTACCGAAATGAGCTTTCACTTGAGCCTCATCACGTAGTGG